>NC_068420.1:1651419-1653919 GCF_023724105.1 Carassius gibelio
GATTTCATCCCATTTTTTCCCTCAACTGTTTACTTTCACTTAAGAAATAACTGACAGTTTTTTCGAGCATAATTTCCAAGTGGATATTTTGACATGTTTTTTATGTATTTGTCGGCACAAAAGCAAAAATAAGCAAATTCAATGTTCAAGCGTTTTGAGACGCCTTTCTCTGCAAGAGCCTGAACACCAGAACACCGCGGTGTTTAATTGTGCTCTTTCACATCTTTGTGTTTGTTCAAACTGCGATGTGTATTTGTTCGTTCAGAAGCAGGAGGGACTTCCAGGAGAACTCGCAGAAGAGAGCTCGGTTCAGTGTCGCGGTCCGTGATACTCTCTCTCTCTCTCTCTCTCTCTCTCTCTCTCTCTCTCTCTCTCTCTCTCTCTCTCTCTCCGCACCGAACACCAGTAACCAGCTACTCTGTTTCCGCGTCTTGTGTTTGGATGCTTTAATGTTTAAATCATCAAGCGGTAATACTTAAAAACACGTGAAAAAGATAAGCTTTCATGACGATGTGCAGCAGTGGCCCGTCAACCGTCCTGAGCATCTTTTTAGGCTGTCCTCAGCCAGTCGGTTATATAAAATATCAAGGTGAAAGTCATCATAGCGTGCTTAGTATTGAGATTGAGGAGTCACGTGCTGATTTGGGTTGATTTGGGAGGGGTCTGAGCCGGTCGGCCCTGATGGCAGGATACGCTATCGGTTGCCAGGGCAATGCCTTCAGAACTTCACAGAGGCGCAACTAAACATTTCAGAGCGCTTTCATTTTTGCGAATTTATTTTGTCGGCGGAACAGATCGAGACGGATCTATGAATACGAGAAAGAAAAGGAAGAAAGTAAAGCAATGCAAAAATTATATTGGGAATTATATTGTTTACAATGTAAGTCACTTTGCATTCACGCTGTTAATGGCTTTAATCTAACCCGGACATTTACATCTCGCAATCACACATTTAACTACCCTAGCTAACCCAGAACTGGTTTGTCCACTTTGCCCCCAACACAAAAACCTGGCACAGTATGTGTCACTGGGCTAAAATCAAATTATAACTAAACATACACAGCTTTAGCCTACATCAAAACATGTTGGAAACGTTCGTATACATTAAACATCTCGTTACAATCTAGTGTTCAGTTGCAGCTAATTACTTTGTCATTTTGGTCAAGAAGTGCATTCTAAATGCAATGTAATTACAATACACTAAAACGCATGTGAATAAACTTGCTTTGGCCAGTACAACACTGTTTTCATCACCTGTTGTAAATGGACCCAGCCACAGCAGAAAGCCTCGTAACTTTCCAAAGACTTGTGGCTTTTAAACTCCTGCATTGTGTAGTAACGTAAACCAAAAACAATATAATTCCCAATGTCCATATGTGTGCATGGAGGTGAATGGTCCAGGTCTCTGTGCCGCTTGAGAGCTTCTCCAAATACCGCTGTTTTGCGCTTGGTGTAACCTAAAAAAACTGTATTCCATTGTTCCTATGTTTTCCATATGTATCGTGTGAGGTACTGGAGCAGTTTTTAACGCAGCAGTAACTTCCAGGCATGGTGAAACAGTGCAGAATTGCGAGAACCTCCTCTTAACAACACATTTAAACAATCCTGTTTCGCCGCCGGTATCCTTCGCTGTCGCTGTCATTCTGTTGTACTGCGGAGCTTCTGTCACGAAAACAAATTCCTCGTATGTGTAAACACACCTGTCAATAAAGCTCATTCTGATTCTGATTCTGATTCCAACATGGCGGAGACCGTGATATCGAGGGAGGGGCTTTGTGCTATGATGACAACTTCTCATTCTCAATAAACCCAGCTCCCAACCCAACTTTGAGAATAGATTAACGGCGATATTTTTTGTATCGCCCGATAAGAGTCTCGCGTTAACGCAGCACGTTAACGCCGATAACGGCCCACCACTAATGTATATATATATATATATATAGTGGCTGATCTGAGCTCCAGATGTTTCTGTGTTTCTCTGGCTCTGGTGTAGATTAGCTGTAATAGTTCTGATCATCGCTGGAGTGTTTGCGGTGGTGATTTCAGCAGACAGATCCACATAAGAGGGTGTATGTGTATGACCGAATTATTTACAGATAGTGATTTATCTCAAATATATATTTTCAGTAAATGAGGTTGCTGTGACCAGCAGAAAGCCTGTGTAACTAATGCACAGATAATCATGAGCTACAAATAACTCATGAAGAACTAAACCATTTATTCCTGATTACTGCATCTGCAACACATCAACATTACATACTGTAGGATAAACTGTTATTCATATCCATAACCATAATGACACATGAGTTAACAACTAGTTAAAAACCAAATGAGTACAGTGTTATCTAACATTAAACTGAAGACAGAGCATTGATTGAGAAGAGGATGATGAGTGAGAGAACACAGACTCATAGAGAGACTCACTCGAGCACAGTGTGTGTGTGTGTGTGTGTGTGTGTCTGAGTGTCTGAGTGTGTGTGTGAGTGTGTGTCTGAGTGTG
>NC_068420.1:1656419-1668919 GCF_023724105.1 Carassius gibelio
TCATGCCTTCCCGGGGATTCGAACCCATGCCCCTGTGGTTGCGAGCTGCTGTTTTACCCATCATGCATGTGGTGCTGGGTTCAGAGGGCTGTGTTATGATCAGGGCTTCATTAGCGCAGCAGGGTTTCTCCTTCAGACGCGTCTCAGAGTTAATCTGATCTCAGATACGAGACAATGAGGAACTGGGACAGCTGGCAGCGTTTGGGCTTTTAGAGAGGACACAAGTGATACTGAGGCCTCATGGGACACCAGACGGGACACAAACCTGCCGCGCTAACACTGTGTTTACATGAGAGTGTGTGTGTGTGTGACCATCACACAGGAGCATGATGTTTGATGAGAGTTTGTGTGCTTCATGATCATTATATACCATTACACAATCATATCAAATATCAGGATATAAAATCCATAAAGTATGTTTGTATTATAGTTGTGTACATTTTGAAAAAAAAAAAAAACTGTACTTGTAGTTAATATAATATTAATGAAATAAAAGGCCACTTAAGTGTCTAAGAGAGTCATTATTATGGCTGTTTCTAAAGTACTTTTTAAAGAGCATTTTGTAATAATGTCAAAATAAAAGTTTTCATTTAACGCACATTGTAAATCATGATGTTTTAATCATAAAACTAAACTTTATTTGATTTTAAATTTAAAATTACTAATTTATTAAATATGCTGAACTGAAGCCTCATAATTTCTTCACATTTCCACCTTCTACTTAAAATCCTGCCGCCTTTAGTTTTTAAGTATAATCAAATTGGCTGCACAAGTCATTTCAGTTTAATCTTGTATAACAACAACAACAACAATAATAATAATAATAATAATAATAATAATAATAATAATAATCTATTCAAATTGGTTGAATTTGAATTTAAGTTATGGAAAAACGTTTTTATGATTCATTTGTCATATTATTTACAGTGCACATTTAAATACAGACAGACATAATTTAATAGAAATGACATTTAAGTAAAGTTTCTCATAAATACATTCAGTACTTTAACCATATTTCAAAGACAATAGAATTTATTATGAAATAGCATTTATAATAATCACTGTTTAAGTCAGTCAAAATGTTAAAATTAAGTTAATTGGACTTTAGAATATTTTTTAATCAAAACCACTCTAAAGATCAACAAATTGCATTTAAATTAAATATAAACTATAATTAATATTCATTAAATTAGCAAAACCATGCAATTAAGTGTCTGAAAACACTACATTCAATCCACACTTAAGTATGTCAGTTAAAAGCAGATTATTTCAGTAATAAGCATGCTTTTACTAAAAGTCTGTTAATAATGTCTGAGTCTGCAGCTCTGTGTTGGTCCTTCAGGAGGTCATGTGACCACCAGACAGCCAATTACATCACAGCACATGTTCAGTGCAGCAGCATCAGGGATATGAATCCATATTAAATATGAAGTATACGATGTGCTGTAATACATAGACTCAGCAGCGCAGGTGTGTGATCCTCTGAATCAGCAGTGCACATGTGCAGTAAGGTCCACTCGTGACCCCGTGACCCCGCTGTGTACAGTAGCGTCTGTGTCCGTCACAGTCCCGTCTGTCTGAGAGCATCATCAATGCATCGGTTGTGTGACGGTGGAGATGTCATCGTCTGGACTCGTGCAGTGTGTGTGTGTGTGTGTGTGTGTGTGTGTATTCAGACTCGTATCCCTCAGCTCAGAGTTTCTCATTGAAGAACTGGTTCCTGGAGGAGCACGTCTCTGCTGTTCAATGCTGTTATTATTCACGCTGAAATTGGTTGGTTGTTCAGCTGAGTTTGAACACAAAGCACTTTAACACGCTGAGTCAACACGCCAGTGGTGGACAGTAACGGAGTAGCTTTACTTCGTTACTGTACTTAAGTACATTTTTCAAGTATCTGTACTTTACTGGAGTAGTTTTATTTTGAGCAACTTTTACTTTTACTTCACTACATTCCAAAGCATAAAATCGTACTTTTTACTTCACTACATTTCATAAAACATATCGTTACTCCCTATAATATATCACGTGCTCCGACACGCAGAAGCGGTGTCTGACTCATCATGAACGAACTGAATCTTTTCAAAATAAACTTTTAAATCGGATCGCGAATCACACCAAACGATTCGTTTACGAATTAGAATGATCCGATTGCAGCTGTTCTGGAGTCGACCACTCACTGATTCAAATGAACCGTTTAGTGCGAGTCTCCAGAAGTAAGAACCAGAGATCTTGTGAGCGCGCGTGCGTCTGATGTTGCTAAAAGTAAGTTATTAATGTCGAAATTTTGGATTAATTATTGTAACTGAATATCATATTTAGGTCAAAACTGTCAGTTGTTTGGAAACTAAATCCGTTGTAAAGAGTGATCTATTTAAGCCCACTGAAATGCTCGAGTGCAGACGATGCAGACACAATTCTAGGTAACGTTAAACAACAACAAAAAACCCATGAAATAACACAGATTAAATACAATAACTCGTGCACGTTCAAATTCACCGCTGCCGTAATGTTAACAGTTTTATTAAAATGTCCTATGTTACGTCTGTTTTTATTTTGTTTATCGACAGTAACGTTATACATATGTATATTGTTTGGATTAACTAGACGAGTAGACAGACATGAATGTTCATCGTACTGAAAATAAGTAAATATTGTTAGCTGATGCTAACTGTCTAGCTAACAAGCTTGTTGGTGCTAAGTTGATGTAATTTTTATAAATAATGTCCAAATATTTTATATATAGCCACCTCTATATATATATATATATATATATATATATATATATATATATAATATGTGTGTGTGTGTGTATATATATATATATATATATATATATATATATATATATATATATATATATATATATAGTTTACATCTGGTTAGAAAAGAAAGGATGTGACGTTCAGAACATGGTAACTACAGTAATTATCAGTGGGAAGAGATGCACCCCGTTTGACCAGGGGTGTTTTTAAACCACATATAAGATTTGAGAAGGAAAAAATCATTATCTTTATTTACATTTTTTTTTTTTTTTTTTTTTCGTAAAATGTTCTTCCTAACTTCAGGCCTTATTATCATGTCATATATACAGTACAGACCAAAAGTTTGGACACACCTTTTCATTTAAAGAGTTTTCTTTATTTTCATGACTTTGAAAATAGTAGATTCATGCTGAAGGCATCAAAACTATGAATTAACACATGTGGAATTATATATGGAATTATATACATTTCAAAAAAGTGTGAAACAACTGAAAATATGTCATATCCTGGGTTCTTCAATGTAGCCACCTTTTGCTTTGATTACTGCTTTGCACACTCTTGGCATTCTCTTGATGAGCTTCAAGAGGTAGTCACCTGAAATGGTCTTCCAACAGTCTTGAAGGAGTTCCCAGAGATGCTTAGCACTTGTTGGTTCTTTTGCCTTCTGTCTGCGGTCCAGCTCACCCCTAAACCATCTGGATTGGGTTCAGGTCCGGTGACTGTCGAGGCCAGGTCATCTGGTGCAGCACCCCATCACTCTCCTTCTTGGTCAAATAGCCCTTGATGCCTTCAGTGTGACTCTACAATTTTCATAGTCATTAAAATAAAGAAAACTCTTTGTATGAGAAGGTGTGTCCAAACTTTTGGTCTTTACTGTAACTTTGATATTCTGTAAAACAACAAACTTTAAAATACTTTGTTCTTACTGGTGAAGATCAGATGGTCATCTCTGTTTTCTCTCAGGTACATCACAGTGTAAGCTTCACAGTTAACATTACTCTCATCAGCGTAGTCCATATCAACAACAAAAATATATCTTGACTCCATATAGTGGTTATTTGGGAAAAAATCCAAGGTATTTTGAGCAGTAGGATTATAAAAAGGATATGTGCTAATATAAAATTAAATTAAGTAGCCTATATAAAATTGCAAACATCTATATTGCAGTACTTTTTTACTTAAGTACATAAAAACTCGAGTACTTTTGTACTTTCACTTGAGTAAAATTGAAAAAGGAGTACTTTTACTTTTACTGGAGTAATATTTTACCATATGTATCTGTACTTTTACTCAAGTACTTGATTTGTGTACTTCGTCCACCACTGCAACACGCTAACAACACGCTCCAGCACTGAAGGTCAGACACGATCTGCTGCGAGAAGAAACCACAAACATCATCTACTGATTAATGATGTTTACACTGAAACAGATTCATAGTTGTATTTATCAAGTACATATTTATTAAGTTAGAAAAGAAGAAAAAATAATGCTGTTCTTTTGAGCTTTCTACTCATCTGTGAATCCTGTGCTGAAAATACAGCGGAGCATCACAGAAATACATTACACTTTAACACAGATTCACACACAAAAAAAGCTGTTTTAAACAGTATTAATGTTTCAAATTTTACAGTTTTTACTGTATTTTTAGCAAATAAATGCAACCTTAATGAGCAGAAGAGACTCTTTCAAAAACATTACAAATTTAACCAATCCCCAAACTTTAATTTGAACAGTAATGTGTGTCATTTTAAAGGAATTTTTTTGAAATGCATTATTTATTGACCTTCATGTTGCCCAAACTTGCATGACTTTTTTCCTCCCATGAAAAGCATGCTAACATTGTGGATTTGTGTCAAATGTACCCACAAGGATAGTAAAAACCTGAAATTGTGGGGACCGATCCCCATGAGGGAAAAAGATGATTAAAAATAGTAAAGGATGTTTATCTGAAAGTGCAAGCATGTAAAAAGGTTTTCTGTTAGGGTTAGGGTTAGGGGATACAAAATATAGTTTGGTCAGTATAAAAGTAATAGAAGTCTATGGAAAGTCCCCACAATTCACAGAAACAAACGTGTGTGTGTGTGTGTGTGTGTGTGTTTCCTCATTCTTCTATAATGGAATGATCACACGAGTCAAGCAGGAAGCAGAAATAATCAGCTGTAATGTGGAAAGATTTGATGATTCCAGATGAGCGGAAAGTACCAGAACGAAAGATCCTGATGGAGCTGCACCATATAACATAATTTACTGATATTACACTATAGCATCAGCTAAACACAGTGTACCGTGGTATTCTCTGAGGAGCCGTGTAAACACCACAGCTTCATGTTTCAGTAAATGGATTCTGGCTCTGATTGGTGAGTGTGAGAGCAGAGTGAGACGTGATGGAGATCTACAGGAGACACGCATGTCTTCATTTGAGATCTTAAAGAGACTCGTGTGACTCCCTGCTCTTCTCCTTTATCATTTCCATTTATTCATGTGTGTGTGTGTGTGAGGAGATTTGAATATTAAATAACTGATTATCATGGTCACGTGACTGTGTCTGTCTGTCATCTGCTGCTAAAATGGGCCGTGAAACACATGTGTGTGTGTGTGTGTGTGTGTGTGTGTGCTCGATTAAGTGGTTGAAATCTCAGTTTGAGCTTGTGGAGATTTGTCCATCTCACAAGAAATGTGTTGCTAGGAGACCAATCACATCCCGCCTGTGTGTGTGTGTGTGTGTGTGTCATAATCCAGCTGCTGTGTGTCGTCTCGCTGTCACACTCATCGTGTCACTGGTAGTTAAGGAGATGGTTTTACTTGTGTCGCTGGTAAGCCCCTGATGTTGATCCTGACAGGACAAAAGCTTGGAAATAGATGAGATTTGTTTAAATGTTACTGAAAGAATCTCTTCTTCTCACCAGAGTTGCATTTATTTCTAAAGAACAGCATTTAAACATGAATATTTTGTAACATAAATGTCTTTACTGACACATTTGATTAATTTAATGTGTCTTTGATTAATAAAAATATTAACTTCTTATTTTTTTTTATATTTCCCCAAAACTTTTGTAGTTTCCACAAAAAAGTTAAAGGCATGAATAAATCTTAATTCTACCTTTTGAGCAGTAGTTTACAGTATATAGTTTACTGGTGTGAATGAGGATGTTGTTTCAGTTTCTGTGGGTGTGATGAAGGAATCCTAACTCTGTATGATTGTGTGCTTGTGTGACTGTGTTCCTCAGCAGCTCCTGATGTCTTAAGATCTCCTGTAGTTGAAGATCGCCGCGGCCATCCAGCCCAGAGCCATGACCCACACTTCCTGCTGCGTTCTGCTGAGCATCATGCTCACGCTCACCTGCCATTGTGAGTTTTAGTGACCCACAACAGCCCATCAGCCTATCAGTCTGTCAGTCCATCAGCCCATCAGTCCTTCAGTCTGTCAGTCCCTCAGCCCATCAGTCCTTCAGTCTGTCAGTCCATCAGCCCATTAGTCCTTTAGTCTGTCAGTCCCTCAGCCCATCAGTCCATCAGTCCTTCAGTCTGTCAGTCCATCAGCCTATCAGCCCATCAGTCGTTCAGTCTGTCAGTCCATCAGTCCATCAGTCCTTCAGCCCATCAGTCCATCAGCCCATCAGTCCATCAGCCCATCAGTCCCTCAGCCCATCAGTCCTCCAGTCCATCAGCCCATCAGCCCATCAGTCCATCAGCCTATCAGTCCTTCAGTCCATCAGTCCATCAGCCCATCAGTCCATCAGCCTATCAGTCCTTCAGTCCATCAGTCCATCAGCCCATCAGTCCCTCAGCCCATCAGTCCATCAGCCCATCAGTCCATCAGCCTATCAGTCCTCCAGTCCATCAGTCCTTCAGTCCATCAGTCCTTCAGTCTGTCAGTCCATCAGCCTATCAGTCCATCAGTCCTTCAGTCTGTCAGTCCCTCAGCCCATCAGTCCATCAGCCTATCAGTCCTCCAGTCCATCAGTCCATCAGTCCTTCAGTCTGTCAGTCCTTCAGCCCATCAGTCCATCAGCCTATCAGCCCGTCAGTCATTCAGTCTGTCAGTCCCTCAGCCCTTCAGTCCATCAGCCCATCAGTCCTTCAGTCCATCAGTCCTTCAGTCTGTCAGTCCATCAGCCTATCAGCCCATCAGTCCTTCAGTCTGTCAGTCCCTCAGCCCATCAGTCCTTCAGTCTGTCAGCCCATCAGTCCATCAGCCCATCAGTCCTTCAGTTCTTCAGTCTGTCAGTCCATCAGTCCATCAGTCCTTCACTTCTTCAGTCTGTCAGTCCATCAGCCCATCAGTCTGTCAGTCCCTCAGCCCATCAGTCCTTCAGTCCATCAGCCTATCAGCCCATCAGTCCTTCAGTTCTTCAGTCTGTCAGTCCATCAGCCCATCAGTCCTTCAGTCCATCAGCCTATCAGCCCATCAGTCCTTCAGTTCTTCAGTCTGTCAGTCCATTAGCCCATCAGTCCTTCAGTTCTTCAGTCTGTCAGTCAATCAGCCCATCAGTCCTTCACTTCTTCAGTCTGTCAGTCCATCAGCCCATCAGTCTGTCAGTCCCTCAGCCCATCAGTCCTTCAGTCCATCAGCCTATCAGCCCATCAGTCCTTCAGTTCTTCAGTCTGTCAGTCCATCAGCCCATCAGTCCTTCAGTCCATCAGCCTATCAGCCCATCAGTCCTTCAGTTCTTCAGTCTGTCAGTCCATCAGCCCATCAGCCCATCAGTCCTTCAGTCCATCAGCCCATCCTTTAGTCCTTTAGTCTGTCAGGCCATCATAACCATGTTTTTCATTTTTATTTTTTTAATAAATTGTTTTTCAAAATTCAGAATTATATTAAAAAACATTTAAATCCACTGCTGAAATGGATTTTAGAAATGTAAAAGTTCAGTAAATGCATGTTTACAAAGTCACTACATAATCATTTATAATAATCATGATCTCAGTAGTCAGTATTGGCCATAATACTACTATTTTTTGTGATAATCCAGCATAATATCTCTAATCTGAGCACTTCAGTCACTCTTAGACTGAAAATATCTGCATGTTCTCATTCCACTCATACTGTAAAATCAATCAGGCATAAATAGAATGCATTTGGTCATTCCTGGATGTTAATGTGAATCAGGACTCATGACAGATGACATGCTTTCTGTGCTTTTCTTTCAGTTTGGTCAGTGTGTGCAGATTTCCCAGCAGTTTTTGGAGGTGAGTCTCAACTGTTTGTTTACAAAGTGATTCAATGAGGTTTCTTTCAGTTAATATCATCCTAAATTATGAAACCATGTTGTGCTTTAAGTTTGGACAAATGTTCAGATAGAAAGCCTGGTCAGTTCACGTTGATACATTACAACTGTATGAGCTGCTGAAGGACTGTCTTCATACACAATTACATAATAATTATACACAGTTTTATGTATTAACTGAAAACAAGAAGGCTGAAGCCTTTTTAGAAGGGCCTTATGAAATCGGTTTTATTAATTTTTATTTTAATGGTTTAATTAATTTATAATAACCACAGAGTGTTTTTAATTACTTGAATTTATAAAACTTTAATAATGTAATCACTTATTATGAGTATTATTTTTATTTTATTTTTTACAATAAAAGGCATGTGTTTTATTCTTGGAGAATTTCTGCATTGTGCATTTTAATTGGTCTGAATTTTATCCTATTTTTCATATTAAGCATTGCATAGTATTTTTCTCTAATTTTAATTTAAACAAAAAGCAAAACAGTTACTTGAGTTACCTTTTTACACAACTGTAAATGACAGCGTTCCTAAACGAGTGCAGTTGTCTGAAGTATTTGATGAACAGATGATTGATTCAGAGTGGTGTATCACCTCCAGTGAAGTGTGTGTGTGTGTGTGAGTGTGTGTTTGAGTGTGAATCTGCCATGTTCAGTGAAGATCACAGACGTTACAGTGGTTCAGGGCTCATAATAGAGATGGATGTTGAGGAGCAGGGCATTGTGGGAGTTCAGAAGATTAACCATCTCACGGCCCCCACCCATTCTCCATCAAAGCCTCGGGAGCCCGTTTGCTGATTCCTGGAGAGGCTTTGATCTCTGAGCGACTGCATTCGGTTTAGAACCTTACAGAGCTGCAGCGCGTCAATCAAACGCCTGTGATACGCCCACAACACCTCAGCCACGCCCCTCACTTCAGTTCAGAAACTTTAGAAATATTGATTTCAGTGTTAATATTTTATATTTATTTCATGTCAAAGTTGCATCTGTTTCCAAATGTGATAAAATTATGATGTTTTCAGGTTATTGGATTCATTACTGATGTCAAGTTTCTTTGATGTTACCCTGGTAACATGTTTTACGTTACAAATGTAACTTGTCTGGAGATGTCAGGCGGCGACGGTTGCTAGGGTGTGACAGGTCTGTGATGTTTTGCCCACATACACATGAAATATTCACGTGTGTTTGACCGGACCTTAAAAGAGCTGCAGGTTACAAGGGAAACGGGGTCAAAGGGTCAAGTGTAGGTCACAGGGTCACTCGATCGCTGCATTAATATGAAACATCAGCATAAATACTGTGTTTGTGATGGATTATGATGATATTCAGTCAGGCCTGACTACTATATTTTCAGATTACAGGCTAATTTTAAATAACCTTTACAATTAATTCAGAATGCGGCAGCAAGATAAATTTTTAATGAGCCAAAAAGAATACATGTCACACCTCTGTTTATCAATTTGCACTGGCTTCCAATAGCTGCTCGCATACAATTCAAGGCATTGATGTTTGCCTACAAAACTACCACTGGCTCTGCACCCATTTACCTAAATTCATTACTTCAGACTTATGTGCCTCTAGAAGCTTGCGTTCTGCAAGTGAACATCGCTTGATTGTTCATCCCAAAGAAGCACAAAGTCACTTTTACAGACTTTTAAATTAAATATTCCCTTCTGGTGGAATGACCTCCCCAACTCAATCCGAGCAGCTGAGTCCTTAGCCATCTTCAAGAATCGGCTTAAAACACATCTCTTCCATCTTTATTTGATCCTCTAACTTTAACACTCACTATTCTAATTCTATTCTTTAAAAAATCTAACTACCTTTCTAATCTTTTTGTATTCTATTTTCTTTTTATTTATTATGCAATTGTATATGTGTGTGTGTGTGTGTAAAGACCTCTAACTAGCTTGCTCTATTCTTTTATTTTTTTTATTCTATCCGTTTTCTTTTTATTTATTATATTAGTTAAAATCCCATGCTACATGTACTGTGTTAACCTAACTGAGACTTGTTATAGCACTTATATATCATTGCTCTTTTTGTTGTTTTTGATTGCTTCCACTGTCTTCATCTGTAAGTCACTTTGGATAAAAGCGTCTGCTAAATGAATAAATGTAAATGTAATTTTAGTTTAATTATTATCCATTATTCTATAAGTTACATTTTAGTTTTGAATATGTTTAGTTTTTAAACAGTTTTTAATGTTTTTAAGAATTAGTTATTAATTTATTTAGTTATTTTAAGAAACTAAACTAAAATGAGAAACATTGCTTTTGCAACTAGCTGAAATAAATTGTATTTATTTGTTTATTTTTTTTCAGTTAATTATTTAGTTCAGATAATGCTTTTTATAGATTTAGTTTTATTGTTTAGTTTTGCATCACAATAATAAAAAATAAAAATAATAAAAAAAGAGATATATGATGAATGAAATTTATTTTAATTTAATATCTCTTTTATTCTCTCTTCATTATTCTCAACCTATGCTGATTTTAGTAAAATAGTAAAATGTTGCTCATTAATGCGAATTGGGGAGTGTAAGAACTGTCAATCTTGCTATGCTGTATGATAGTCAAGAAACAGTGAGAGAGCCGTGGATGAGGTAATGACATGGAGTTATGAGAAGTGCTCCTGAATGATTAATATCTGATCAGATGCAGACGAGACGCCAGCAGATTCCTGAAGACTGCTTCAGAGGAGTTTCATTCATTTGCACTCGATCATTCCTCATCAAGTCAGTTTTTCATCCGAAATGTGCTTCGGCTGATATTCCACATCACATCATATATTACAACCAATATCAATAACATCAACACACTTTTAGATTCATGCTGAAGGAGGTTCAGGACGTACAGTTCACTTCAAATTAATTCATTTAGGCTTGGTGTTCATAAATATATCAGTCATACTTGTTTTAAACATGTTTTCATTATTGCTCTATTCTGGATACAGTTGTGTTGAATTAATTTGTTGTGGCGTGAGAGTTACTACAACATGTTTAAATAAAAACATATATATATATATATATACCAGTGCATGTTTTTTCTCCTCAAAAATTAGACTTTTTATTGAAAAAAAGGGCAATTACAACTTTTTTTCTTGCAACTTGTCTTTGTTGTTGTTTTAGTTTTTTAATGAAAGATCTCAGAACTATGACATCTAAATATAAACTTGCAATTACAAGAAAAAAGATTGAAACATAGAGACAATTGATGTAAAAAAGTCAAAATTGTGGATATAAAAAAAATTTATGTGAACTGTACGATAAAAATATCACAACTAAATTTTTAGTGAGCTCCTCTGATTAGTCCTGATCAGAGTGGAATTATTGATATTATTATTGATGATGTTGGACTGAGGCTTTGGTTTGATGTGACTCTCGTTCACATTTAAACTGAATTCTGATGAATGCAGTATTTCTTCTCATAGTTCCTCATTCAGAGCTCAGGAGAGATGTTTAGATATTTCTCTCTAGTGGTCTGGAGATCTGAGCTCTGTTTCTCAGGAGGTTTGTGGTGATGTTCGGTGGTGAAGAACTGGTGTTCATCAGCATTAATCCTGCTGCGTCCGTCTCTGTTGACTGATATCCCAGCATGCACTAATGGAGCTGGAAATGAGCGCCAGAATGGACTGCCCTTTACTTTCCTAATGCTGCTATTATTATGCATAATTCATCTTCATAATGCTCCAGTCTAACTAAATAAATCCTAAATAAAACTTTGGATGGTATGGATGGATGGACAGTAATATGAACTAATGTTAGCAATCCACTCTTCATGATTTCGTCGCATTTTCTCATTTGTATTATTATTTTCTATATTTATTATTTTTTTAAAGTATATGTGTATATATAGTTTTATCAAGTTTAAGTTTTAGTAGATTTGATAGCATTATTTTAGTCCTTCAACACACACACACACACACACACACACACACTCATCAAAAGATGTCTGTTTTTATTTTAAAATACCAAACTATCATTTGAAACAGTAATAATATTTTACAGTTTTCTTTCTGTATTTTTGATCAAATAAATACAGCCTTGGTGAACAGAAGAGATTAAATCCTTCTCATCCTGAACTTTTGAAAGACAGTTTGTAAACATATGCTCAGTTTTCTCATCTTTCGCTGGTGCTGTATTGAAGGTGTGTGTTTCTGTGTGTTTTTCTCAGACGAGTCGTCAGGATTCGGGCCTGTGTTCGAGGAGCAGCCCGTCGACACCATTTACCCTGAAGAGTCTTCAGAAGACAAGATCATCATGAGCTGCAGGACACGAGCAAACCCAGCGGCCACATACAGGTCACACACACACACACATGCACACACACACTGAGACACACACACACTGAGACACACACACACACACACACACTGAGACACACACACACACACACACACTGAGACACACACACACACACACACACACACACACTGAGACACACACACACACACTGAGACACACACACACATACACACACACTGAGACACACACACACACACACA
>NC_068420.1:1673919-1756419 GCF_023724105.1 Carassius gibelio
ACTCGTAACCGCAGGCACCCGCTGATTTTGGATCAACCTGCGCATCACTGGTAGAAATATGACTGTGGATGATTTCTGATGAAAGCAGTCTTGGGTTCTGACGGATGAATCTGTTCTCTTCCTTCAGTACGCCAAGAACCACGAGTTGCGTTTCACAGACCTGACGTTTGATGATTCAGGGATGTATCAGTGTATCGCTGAGAACCGTCACGGCACGATATACGCCAACGCCGAGCTGCGGGTGTTCGGTGAGGAATCATGGTTTGGTATCAATACTAGCTGTAAACCTGGTCTCACAGGGTTGAAGATCTTGAGGGACACTGCTAGTTCTTCCACTGAATGTGTTGTTTTCCAGCCGGCGCTCCTTCATTTGAGAGGAACCCAGTGAAACCCAAACTTCTGGGGGCCAAAAACGGGCGCGTGGTGATTGACTGCAAACCCCGAGCAGCGCCCCGGCCGAGCATCTCCTGGAGCAAAGGAAGTGAGCTCCTGCACAACTCCAGCAGGTCAGAGGTCACGCAGAGGTCATCTCACACATCCCTTTACCCTTTGTCACACTCAGTCTGTCTTTCACGATTGCAGGATCTTCATTCGGCCGGACGGGAGTCTAGAGCTTCTGAACATCACCAGATCAGACGAAGGTGAATACACCTGTTCAGCAGAGAACGAGCGCGGCCGAGTGAACAGCAGCGGATCTCTGTCAGTCACCGGTACGACACACAAACAGATCCGATGAACCGATGGTCCTCAGCAGAAGGGAGATTCAGAGGATAACGAGTGTCTCTCTCCTCAGACGCCACAAAGATCTCTCTGGCCCCGTCCAGTGCTGACATCAGCGTGGGCCAGAGTACCAGGATGCAGTGCGCCGCATCACATGACCCCAGCCTCGACCTCAGCTTCATCTGGTCCCTCGACACACACCTCATCGACTTCGACCGAGACAGAGAGCACTACGAGCACAAAATGGTCAGTTCAGGCTTCAGCTGTTTAATACTGATGACAAACATCTGATCATTATTTATTCAGTGTTAATGAATCCAGAGTCTTCATTAATAATACCATTGTGGATGCCTTAACACCAAAAACAATAACTATAATGACAACTATAAATGATTACTATGATAACAATGAAAGGTAACCGTAATGCTACCTATGAAAACTGTAATGTAAATACAATTAGTATAATGAGACTACTGTATAACAGTAAAGAGTTATTGCTCTTTTGTTGGTTCTGGATAAAAGCTTCATCATCATGACTAACCCTAACGGCTGTAGTTATCATTAGTTATTGCTGATGCTGTGTCTGGTGTGTTGTGCTAGTGTAGTAATTGAGCTGATTGTTGCTCAGGATGTTAATCAGGATGGGACGTCCAGCTCAGAGCTGTTGATCAGTAACACACAGCTGAGACACGCCGGACGTTACAGCTGTACAGCACAGACGCCGGTGGACAACATCACGGCCTCCGCGCAGCTGCTGGTCAGAGGTCAGACACACTTCTCATCTTCAGATAAACCTCGGTCTCTGTGAGCTGTGAGTGACACCGCTGCTGATGTACCTGTGTCTCAGAGTCTGTACATCACCAGATCCTGTGTCTCCTCATCCTCAGGTCCTCCTGGTCCTCCTGTAGGTGTGCGAGTGGACGAGGTGATGACCAGCAGTGTGAGGGTCACCTGGAGTCACGGCACAGATAACTTGAGTCCCATCTCCAAATACAGCGTCCAGTACAGAGACGTGCGAGCGCAGCAGGACTGGAGAGACGCCTCCACCTGTGAGTACATCACCACATTCACTGTAGGACGATACATCAGTGTGTCTAATTACACTGCTGACACACCAATCTTCACTTGTAGAACTGTAACACACTGACTCCCCACAGGTGCTTGGAACAGGCCTGTAAACACACAGCTACACAACTACACAAGACTGATGTGTCTCTTCTCTCTGGCTCTGTGTAATATACTGTATTCACAAACACAAGAGAGCTTCAGGTTATGAATAACTGTGTGCACGTAATGTATCCAAATTATCGTGTTATGGCAAAGATGTTTGCAACGTGAGACAAATGTTTGCTTTTGAGAGGTGTTTGTGATATTTTGAATGCAGTGCTTTATTTTATAAGAGATGTGTGTTTTATATTTTGTGAGTGCAATTCTCGGATGTGTGTGTAAAGTTTTGTAAAAAAAAAAAAAAAAAAAAGAGGCAAAGTTTTGAAAATGTAAGCAGTTGAAATAACTGTAATATAGTAATATTTGAGTGGATTATTTGATCTGATGATCATCTGTTAATAAAGTGTGACTAGACTACAGCAGTAGTTTAGATCTAAACCAGTATCACTGAGTCTGTGTGTCTTCAGCTCCAGTGGATGTGGAGGGATCTGCAGACATGGTCAGCGTGGTCAATCTGACGCCCTGGACAGAGTATGAGTTCAGGGTCATCGCCACCAACACACTGGGCACCGGACCCCCCAGTGACCCCTCGCCCAGAATCACCACCAGAGAAACCAGTGAGCTCCTTCTGTCCTTCTGGGGATTTATTTTTATGATTAAAAAATAAATGTCTCAAGAATACTTTTGTAAAATATATTTATGCTCGTTAGCACATCTCACACTTTTAGGGCTAAATTCTGCTAATTAACAACACACTGTAAATACACTAGATATAATTTGGATAACAATAAAATACAGCCCAGCGGGTGCAGAGCAAAAGTTAAGAGACCAAATAGTCTGAATTTGATGAATTAGAGAAGCCCCTCACTTAACTCTGCAGCCAGGAATACTGACAACCTTTCTATGGTAAAATCAAGGGTTATTAATATATTTTATTTTAAAGCATTCCAGCCTAATATTGATGCTGTTTTATTACAGAAATATACAGTAGGTTTCATAAATCTGGACTATTTTGGGTTACAAGTTAAAATAAATCAGTTCTGTTAATTCAAATTTACTGGTAATTCTCAGATTGTTTGTTCTTACACGTTTCATATAATGATATATTCAGATAAAGTTATCATGAATACTGAAATGCATCACACTGGTTTTCATGAATAATTAATGTATGATATGATATTTTAAAGACTTTCTTATATTTTTAATTAGTAAAAAGGGGGCTGAATGTAGTAAAAACCGTTACTGCTGTGTGTGTGCCCTTGGACGGGTGAAATGCAGAGCACAAACCCAGAGTAAAAGATATTTGGCAAATGTTACATCCCATCCTTTTCCTTTCCCTTAGTTGAAAATGATCAGAAGTCATGTTTAATAAGCTTACACTGCATCAGGTCTAAATGGAGCTTGAATCAAAATGTGCATGCGATTTTTTTACGTTATGTCAATCGTCAGTAGACCTTTTGCTGATAGTGATCTGATTAAACCATAAACACTAAGTATTAAACAGCAGTGTGTTAGTTCTCCAGCAGCATTCTGGGAAACCACTGGACTCCTCTAGAACACCATAGTACCTGTAATAGCATAGCAATGCCTTAGCGTGTATATATACTGTCATGTCTCTCTGTAGGGCCGGTTGTGTCTCCGTCAGACATCGCTGGAGGAGGAGAAGCCAGTCGTGAGCTCACCATCACATGGACGGTGCAGTGCTCACGTTTACCACATTAAGAACAAATCACAATCCAAACACCAGCAAGATGCAATTCTCTCTTTTAATTTCCATTTCAGAGTGATCTAAACTGCACATTTAAGTGTTTATTTTGTTGCACTTTATCTATTTGCTTTGGTCAAAACCAAGAACTGTTTTGATGTGGTTTGTGTCTACAGCCGGTCCAGCCACAGTACTACTACGGCAGTAATTTTGGCTACATCATCGCCTTCAAGCCTCATAATGACCCCGAGTGGATGAGGGTGACGGTGACAGATCCACAGGCACGAAAGTATGTCCACAAAGACCCGAAAATCCCCCCGTCCACCAGGTTTGAGGTGAAGATGAAGGTCTTCAACAGTCAGGGTGAAGGGCCGTTCAGTGTCAGCTCCTTCATCTACTCCTCTCAGGATGGTGAGGGACACACCGCTGCAGATTTACAGGTTAAACCACCTGAACTAGTGATCTCACTGATGTGTTTCCATCTCAGTTCCTGCAGAAGCTCCCAGCATCATCGAGGCGAGGACGCTGTCTGCCACAGAAGCCGTCGTGTCCTGGATACCTCTACAGCTGCAGACGGTTGAAGGATACCAGGTACCACCAGACTAACCTCAGAACCAGCCAATCACACTAACCTCAGAACCAGCCAATCACTCCACACTGACCTCAGAACCAGCCAATCACACGAGACAGAGCTCAGAACCTCAGAACCAGCCAATCACATCAGACTAACCTCAGAACCAGCCAATCACATCAGATTGACCTCAGAACCAGCCGATCGCATCACACTAACCTCAGAGCCAGCCAATCACACCACACTAACCTCAGAACCAGCCAATAACATCAGACTAACCTCAGAACCAGCCAATCACACCGCACTAACCTCAGAACCAGCCAATAACATCAGACTAACCTCAGAACCAGCCAATCACACCACACTAACCTCAGAACCAGCCAATCACACCAGACTGATCTCAGAACCAGCCAATCACACCAAACTGAGCTCAGAACCTCAGAACCAGCCAATCACATCAGACTAACCTCAGAACCAGCCAATCACACGAGACTGAGCTCAGAACCTCAGAACCAGCCAATCACATCAGACTAACCTCAGAACCAGCCAATCACATCAGCTTGACCTCAGAACCAGCCGATCGCATCAGATTGACCTCAGAACCAGCCGATCGCATCAGATTGACCTCAGAACCAGCCAATCACACCAGACTGACCTCAGAACCAGCCAAATCACATCAGCTTGACCTCAGAACCAGCCGATCGCATCAGATTGACCTTAGAACCAGCCAATCACACCAGACTGACCTCAGAACCAGCCAAATCACATCAGCTTGACCTCAGAACCAGCCGATCGCATCAGATTGACCTCAGAACCATCCGATTGCATCAGACAGCCAATCACACTAACCTCAGAACCAGCCGATCGCATCAGATTGACCTTAGAACCAGCCAATCACACCAGACTGACCTCAGAACCAGCCAAATCACATCAGCTTGACCTCAGAACCAGCCGATCGCATCAGATTGACCTTAGAACCAGCCAATCACACCAGACTGACCTCAGAACCAGCCAAATCACACCAGACTGACCTCAGAACCAGCCAATCACATCAGACTGACCTAAGAACCAGCCAATCACACGAGACTGAGCTCAGAACCTCAGAACCAGCCAATCACACCAGACTGACCTCAGAACCAGCCAATCACATCAGATTGACCTCAGAACCAGCCGATCGCATCAGATTGACCTCAGAACCAGCCGATTGCATCAGACTGACCTCAGAACCAGCCAATCGCTCAGACTGACCTCAGAACCAGCCAATCACATCAGACTGACCTAAGAACCAGCCAATCACACGAGACTGAGCTCAGAACCTCAGAACCAGCCAATCACATCAGACTAACCTCAGAACCAGCCAATCACATCAGATTGACCTCAGAACCAGCCGATCGCATCAGACTGACCTCAGAACCAGCCAATCGCATCACACTAACCTCAGAACCAGCCAATCGCACCAGACTGACCTCAGAACCAGCCAATCGCACCAGACTGACATCAGAACCAGCCAATCGCACTAACCTCAGAACCAGCCGATCGCACCAGACTGACATCAGAACCAGCCGATCGCATCAGATTGACCTTAGAACCAGCCAATCACACCAGACTGACCTCAGAACCAGCCAATCACACCAGACTGACCTCAGAACCAGCCAATCACATCAGACTGACCTAAGAACCAGCCAATCACACGAGACTGAGCTCAGAACCTCAGAACCAGCCAATCACACCAAACTGACCTCAGAACCAGCCAATCACACCAGACTGACCTCAGAACCAGCCAATCACATCAGAATGACCAAAGAAGCAGCCAATCACACGAGACTGAGCTCAGAACCTCAGAACCAGCCAATCACATCAGACTAACCTCAGAACCAGCCAATCACATCAGATTGACCTCAGAACCAGCCGATCGCATCAGATTGACCTCAGAACCAGCCGATTGCATCAGACTGACCTCAGAACCAGCCAATCGCTCAGACTGACCTCAGAACCAGCCAATCGCTCAGACTGACCTCAGAACAAGCCAATCACATCAGACTGACCTAAGAACAAGCCAATCACACGAGACTGAGCTCAGAACCTCAGAACCAGCCAATCACATCAGATTGACCTCAGAACCAGCCGATCGCATCAGACTGACCTCAGAACCAGCCAATCGCATCACACTAACCTCAGAGCCAGCCAATCACACCAGACTGACATCAGAACCAACCAATCGCACTAACCTCAGAACCAGCCAATCACATCAGACTGACCTCAGAACCAGCCAATCACATCAGACTGACCTCAGAACCAGCCAATCACACCAAACTGACCTCAGAACCAGCCAATCACATCACACTAACCTCAGAACCAGCCAATCACACCAAACTGACCTCAGAACCAGCCAATCGCACCAGACTAACCTCAGAACCAGCCAATCACATCAGACTGACCTCAGAACCAGCCAATCGCATCAGACTGACCTCAGAACCAGCCAATCGCATCAGACTGACCTCAGAACCAGCCAATCGCATCAGACTGACCTCAGAACCAGCCAATCACACCAGACTGACCTCAGAACCAGCCAATCACACCAGACTGACCTCAGAACCAGCCAATCACATCAGAATGACCAAAGAAGCAGCCAATCACACGAGACTGAGCTCAGAACCTCAGAACCAGCCAATCACATCAGACTAACCTCAGAACCAGCCAATCACATCAGATTGACCTCAGAACCAGCCAATCACACCAGACTGACCTCAGAACCAGCCAATCACATCAGAATGACCAAAGAAGCAGCCAATCACACGAGACTGAGCTCAGAACCTCAGAACCAGCCAATCACATCAGACTAACCTCAGAACCAGCCAATCACATCAGATTGACCTCAGAACCAGCCGATCGCATCAGATTGACCTCAGAACCATCCGATTGCATCAGACAGCCAATCACATCAGATTGACCTCAGAACCAGCCAATCACACCAAACTGACCTCAGAACCAGCCAATCACATCACACTAACCTCAGAACCAGCCAATCACACCAAACTGACCTCAGAACCAGCCAATCGCACCAGACTAACCTCAGAACCAGCCAATCACACTAACCTCAGAACCAGCCAATCACATCAGACTGACCTCAGAACCAGCCAATCACATCAGACTGACCTCAGAACCAGCCAATCACACCAAACTGACCTCAGAACCAGCCAATCACACTAACCTCAGAACCAGCCAATCACATCAGACTGACCTCAGAACCAGCCAATCACATCAGACAGACCTCAGAACCAGCCAATCACACCAAACTGACCTCAGAACCAGCCAATCACATCACACTAACCTCAGAACCAGCCAATCACACCAAACTGAGCTCAGAACCAGCCAATCACACCAAACTGACCTCAGAACCAGCCAATCACACGAGACTGAGCTCAGAACCTCAGAACCAGCCAATCACATCAGACTGACCTCAGAACCAGCCAATTACACCAAACTGACCTCAGAACCAGCCAATCACATCAGACCTTAATCAGAACCAGCCAATCACATCAGACCTTCCTCAGAACCAGCCAATAGTGGGGTGGGGGTTGCATCAAGCCAATATTTATTGTGTAAAAAATATGTATTATTATATTTTTATTGTTGTTATACAGAAAGGGTCAATTAATACTAAAACAAATAAAAAAATTCTAATAAAATATCTAAACCTTAAAACTTTTTATTTCAGCTTAAGGCAACATTTCTCATTTTCATTTGGTTTGTATTTGATGTACTAAAATAACTAAAACTAAGTGAACTTCAACTAACATTTAAATAAAATGTAAACTAATAAAAAAAAATATAAAACAACAAAATGATAAAAAAATTAAACCAAAAAGACAAATTTTAATTTAAAACTAAAAGTAAAACTGTGGTAGTATGTTAGTTTGTGGGCTGTGGTCTCTCAGGTCCGGTACTGGAGGGAGTCGGTGGAGAACGAGGCGTCTGCGCAGCGTGTTCTGGTGTCCAGTGGAGAAAACCACACGCGTCTGGACAACATGAAGCCCAGCTCACATTACCTGATCGAGGTGCGGGCGTACAATGGTGCTGGATACGGACCGTCCAGCCACCGCCGCAAGATCCACACCAGGAGAGCACGTGAGTCTCACAGGAGCCAGAGGAACCAGAGATTTTAGGATGCATTCTACTGTGTTAGGAGAAAAGAATACAACAATTAATGTGATGTTAAAATAGAAATAATTGTTATTTATGTTACTGTTATTTTCTGATCTGATTGTGTTTTTCTCAGCTCCTAGTCGGCCTCCTAAAATCATCGGCACGAAGTTGAGCTACAGCGGCACAAACATTAACATCGCCTGGGAGCAGGTGGAGCCGCTGGCCAACGAGTCGACGGTGGAGGGGTATAAGGTCAGATAAACACCGAAAACTGAAGGGTTAACCCTTTACCTGCTGCATTTGATTTAGTGTGCTTGTCTTACTGGATTCATGGAGTTAAAATGTAACATGCATATGAAGAGCTCATTAAATATGAGCTGAAGTTTTGGATGAGTTTCTGTGTCTCTCTGCTGCTGCTGCGTGTGTCAAACTCAAGACATGATGAGCTTAATGATGTTTAATTAGTGCTGGCAGCTGATTCACAGCAGTGAGAGATGATTAACATCCTCTGGATGAGTGAGTGTGTGAGTGATTATTGAGTCAATGTGTGCTTCAAGAAACAAAGAGAAAAAATAGATGTAGTGATTTGACTGACATTATCAGCCTGTTCACATCCAGCCGCTGTTGTTTGACCTTTGACCCCATGATGTCATCAGAAATCAATATATACAGTGCACATCCTCAAAGATAATATAGTAGAATATGATTATCTGGGTGTAGATCACTTTGGAAACCATGTCTATATCAAGCATTTTATAAAGTAACGTGTTCCCTATGACAATTACATCATCAGTTTTTATTATTTATTTCTCAGGTTAAAGGATCACTTACCCCATGTCATTTCAAACCCATAAAAGCTCAGTTTGTCTTCGGAACACAGTTTAAGATATTTTGGATGAAAACCTGATGGCTTGCGACTGTCCCACAGACTTATAAAGACTCTAAGACTTATAAATACGGCAATGTTTCGAATATAATGTGCTGCTAGTGTAGCCATCTGTCTGGGTTCACATTGGACAGTCCAATTTTGAAGCACCATGCTGTTTTACCAAATAAACTCCATACTAGTACACAGTATTACTCTTAATATTTTTATCATATCTATTTTATGGCAGAATATGCATGTGCTTCATTCTTAAATGACTCGGTTAAATTAGTAAATCAGGGATTCACATCAAAGATACTGTGTGATTTGGCAACACTAAGTGGTGGTTATATTTCATAGTTCTATATTCAGTATATTTTGGACTCAAAACATTAATCTGATAACGTTATACTTGTGATTATAACTGCAGTGTAAATGCATTGATTGCATCTCTGAGCTGCATTAAACAGTAAATCAATCTAAATGCACATCTGATGCAGCTTCTGTGCCACTTCTGCAGTGCAAAGCTGGATGTTGATCTGACTGGTATCAGTGGCTTAACATTCCAACTGCATATATTGAGTAAGATGAAGGATTTTGTCCTTATGAAGGTACAAATGCCCCCGAAGATAAGTTTAAGGGGGTAAATATCGCTCTTTAATGGAAAAGTTATTTTCTGTTCCTGGTATAGCATTATTTTCACTGAATCCTCCTTTCTTGTGTTATAGAAATGTGTGGGTTGTGTGTAAATCTGGTGGGCTCTGTCAGTTCTTGATGTGGTGCTGTTCTCACTCAGGTCCTGTACAGGCCGGAGGGGCAGCCCAGCGGGTCGCTGTACACCACAGTGAAGCAGTCCATCGATCTGCCCATGAAGAAGGGTGATTACCTGGTGGAGGTGCGTGCGTACAGCGAGGGAGGAGACGGAGCCCTCGCACAAGTGCGCATCGCAGGTCAAAACACGCCTACATTAGTGCTTTTCAAGTGACTTACAAATTAATTATTTTGTTGTTATATTTCTATGTCTTTATGCATTTGTCAGATTCAGATGATTTTATTCAGAGCAAATCACATTTCATTAAAAAAAGGGATTTGATCTGTGCAAAGCACTGCTCACACGAAGCAGATGAGTGAAGAACTCATGAACGTCCAGCAGATGGAGCTGATGCTCAAGAAACACACAGGATTTAGTGTGAATGAACATCATCCTGATAGAAGATAAAGTACAAGTGACCACATGATCATGCATAATGAAGATAGCAACAAAATAAATTAGTTGGTAGTTTGTAATGAAAGTTCATCAAAGTGAGAAACACAAGACTGTCATGATTTTTACATTTAGATTAAGTTATGTTACGGTCCATTAAGTATTGTTCTTGTTCTCATCATCCACGATTCACAAAAGACAAACAAGGAAAAGACAATAAAGCAACATTGGGAAATCAACTAAATCCTTCTTGACACATTTACAGTTATTCTTTTTTCAGAAGCTTTTCTGCACAATGACTTACAAATGAGGAAATTCATGAGCAGTTTTTCATTCTATTTATATATGTATTGATGCAGATTCTATCAGATTTTATTAGTGCAAACGCTGCTCACATGAAGTCAATGATGATGAGATGCACTGTCATGATATACTCCTGAATGACCAGTAGAGGGAGACATCTCTCAGGAAAACACACAGATCACGTGACTTCAGATGATGTTTGGGTTTAATCCTGGTACAACATGCAATACATATAACCACACGATCAGAAATAGTTCAGATAGCCATAAAGTAGATGTTTGATTATTTAAAGTATTGTGACTCCATCAAATTGAGAAACATGGCTATTATAGTATTTACATTTACATTTACATTTGATTATATGTTATTGTCCTTTAAGTATTTTTCTTGCAAATAATACACAAATAATAATAAATAACAATGATATGACAATACAATACATATAACAAATTTTTACAAATAAAGCTAAATTTAAAATAGAAATTAAAACAGACTTTTTTTAAACACAATATCCCACTAGACAAATTTCTGGTTATTCATTTTGCAAATGCTATTTATGCAAAGTAACATACAAATGAGGAAAACCAGAAGCAGTTTTTGAGGTATTTAGCACTCAAGCTCCATGTGCAATCGTTCATTTTCTTAATTTCTCTCTGGAAGTCTGTGGGAGCCCATAAAAGTGTTTGCAGTAGTTATGAAGTCTGGCACACAGATAGTGGACAGTATCAACATTAACCACAGTAAATCTGGAGTCTCTAACTCAAACCCTTTAGTGCCACCACCATCTCAAAGTTGCACTCATGTTTATGCTGATAACTTCTCAAGCCTGAGGGTTAGAAACTCCACGTTTTCTAACTCATCTTAGACAGTAAATCTGAATTTCGCCAGATTTTTGACAGACCCAGTCCTTCTCTTATAGCACATCAATACATTTGGCAAAGAGGACGCCCAAATGGACATGAGGCTATATCTCCACAACACTTTGTTGTAGTCACACCAAATTTGGTACACGCTATATTTACCAAGACCTGAGGATTCATGAGCAGTTTCAGCACAGCACCAACTACTGGTCAAGAGATATGAGTAATGGTCATCTTTACCTGTAACGTCTGAACAGTTGTGTCTCTTTTGGTTCAGAGTAAAGACAAAAACACAAAAGTCAAGTCAAGTCATCTTGACAGTGCTTTATACAAAGACAATAGTGCATCATTCAGCTTAATTAAGTTCAAGATTTGTTCTCAGTCGATGGCGTCCGTCAGTGCCGTCATATCGATAAATTACTGAGTTACGTGTCTTTCAGATCCAAACTGATCAAGCCAAAATGTATTACTAAAGCCACTAATGGTGTGTCAGTGAGTAAAATAAGAGTTTTGTGCTGTTTTTGCAGGTGCGGCCGGTCTGGCGTCTCCATCTCTCGGCTTCTTCTGGCTGCTCCTCACGGTTCTGTTGGGTTTGATTCTCTGAATGTAGTTTCATCCTGATTTAATAAAGCTGAACTCTCACAGGAGGAGACCCACCAATATTCAGAGACCATGAGGCTCTGACTGGACATTCAGGACAGAGCGTGTGTTTAATGTCTGAACAGTTCAATATGCCTTACAACATCTCACAGTCTGATCTCTCACTGAGCGCTGATTGGTCCACACGGAGCGGAAACAGGAAGTGCTGCTTTGAGACTTCCTGTGTCTTTTGCTGACAGATCAGTGTCTCATGTTTGTCTTTATATCATTGTCAGATCAGTGGCTTTCTCTTATTTCTGTGGACGGATACAGTCAAAGCAAACCAACAATTCACATTCGACTCCATTCAGCATCCATTCACTTATAGAGGATTATTATATATGCAATAATTTATAGGATATCTGTCTATTCAACATTGCTTTTTATATTAGCATATCAGCGATAGAGTTTTGTTTTAAAATGAGGATATAATTTGAATATCTGTATTTAGTTCATGTGAGGAACATCAGCAGCTGAATGAAACGGATGTTTGTGTTTGGGTTTGTGTTCATTTACAAGCTTCAGTCTCAGAAATGTTATGAAATATGATCAGCTGATAAACAAACAAATACAGCGAAAGCATTTAAGTTTTAGTGCGATTTAATGTGATTTCACACTGAATGTGTTTAGTGAACACCAGTGCTGGGTAGTGACTGATTACATATAATCTAGATTACGTAATCAGATTTCATGTAGTACTTGTAGTTAGATTACATTACTGCTACAGTTTTGTAATCCGTAACAGACTAGAGTTTGTAAGTAATCTAGCCAGCACTGGTGAACACAGACTCATTGAGTTATTAATGCATCAGATTCAGTTACATGGTGAAAGTTTCACAAACACTAATTACATTCATTAATAACCACATAACTAATGCTTCTTGAGCACAAAACTGCTTTTGTTTTGACTGTATCATTCAGATCTGTGTGTCATTGGCAGGTGAATTGTGCTGAATGTCATTTAACATTTTTATTTTCATAATAATGTTTGTTGCAGTTGCCAACTTTAAATGATGATATTCAGACAGTTTCATCTATTTCTGTGACTTTCATAGTGCAGTGTTTGCTCGAATATATGATTTATATTCGGTTAACTCATGAATCTGTATGTTTATAAATAGATCATATGATCTGCCATTCATCTGATGATCTCTAGATTGTTTTATTGATCAGGATTTGAAAGTTTTACTCATCTTTGAGAAACTCCATCAGGGTCAGATTGTTTGTAATGAAGCAGAGCATTGATTTGATGTGTTTGAGCTGAAGTTTCTCCTCATTTAAACCACCACTAAGTGCTTTTGCTCCTGATGTTCATCTGTGTGAGAGAGTTTTGCCAAATGCATGAATGCCTTGAGCTTTAGCGGCCTGCAGTTATTCAGAGGCCAGATGCATGATGGGATTGAATGGACTGATCGTCATACTCGCTGGTTCAGTTCAACGATAGGTCCGACTCTTTAACTAGACTAACCTGTCAGTTATTACCTGCTTCATTCATCTCAGTCTTCAATTAAACTTTATAGAGACCAAACTAACTCGTCTGCTTTGTGTTTCTGGCTCTTGAAGATTCTTCACGTCTGCTTCATGTCTCTTTCATCATCATCTTTATATTTCCAACAGTATGGCCTTCATTCTAGATGATACATTTACAAATATTAAGCATTAGAGATAGAAACTGTGTGAGAAAATGAATACCAGACTAAAATAAATCTCATGATTATGAATCCAAGCTACAATAAAACTATAAACAGAGGCTTATCTTTGTGAAAGAGAGTGAGATTAAATGGAAGATATCTGAAGAAATATGGAACTTGAAAACATTAAAAGAACAATTTGATGAACAACTAAAAAATAGTCAAGTCAAGTCACCTTTATTTATATAGCGCTTTAAACAAAATACATTGGGTCAAAGCAACTGAACAACATTCATTAGGAAAACAGTGTGTCAATAATGCTAACTGATAGTTAAAGCCGATCAAGACATTCTGTGAGCTGGGTCATTTGCAGTGACAGCTCAGAAAATGCGTGACGTGAAGCGGTGATCTCCTCCTGCTGTCTACCCAGCAGCGTGCCTTGCTGTCTGAGGATACGGAGGACATCGATCTCCTCTGCTGAGTCCATAATGGTCAGTAGATTCTGTCAGGCGCGAAGAGAGAGGACTCAAACGCAGAGGATAAAGTGAAACAGTTTATTTGAACAACCGTGAATCCAAAAATATTCCAATGTGTGAAGACACACACGAACAAAAACCCAAGTGTAACAACTCCAGAGCCGTCCGTACAGTCACCTGCGGACACAGGCTGTGGAGACCACCACAGGTGCAATGCCCAACGGGACGTGGAAAAATGAGACAGAGGATCTCAGGCACGCAACCAACGTAAGACTCCTCATCTAGACATCCTGAGCAACACAGTGGAAAACAGGTAAGAAAATAGACACACAGTACTGTCACAAAGTCAACACGAAATCTACTGATAACAAGGGACAGACACAGCAAGGAATATAAGGGAAAATGGGAACAAGCGACAGGTGAGAGCAATCAGCTCGTGATCTGCACACACCAGCGCGATGCATCAGCACTGATTGCCCAGGTCACGAGCTGCAGACAATGACAGGACACAGACAACAGAGAAGCCGATGAAGCACCCTGAACCGTGATACTAAGCTCCTAAAAGAGGTTCTTCCAGAAGTCATAGATCCTCTTCTGACTATTATTAATTCCTCATTGTCATTAGGATATGTCCCCAAAACCTTCAAACTGGCTGTTATTAAGCCTCTCATCAAAAAACACAACTTGACCCCAAAGAACTAGTTAATTATAAACCAATCTCAAATCTCCCTTTTCTGTCCAAGATACTAGAAAAGGTGGTATCCTCACAATTATATTCATTCTTACAGAAAAATGGTATATGTGAGGATTTCCAGTCAGGATTTAGAGCAGTACTGAGACTGCTCTCCTTAGAGTTACAAATGACCTGCTCGTATCATCTGATCGTGGGTGTATCTCTCTATTAGTTTAATTGGATCTTAGTGCTGCGTTTGACACAATTGACCACAACATTCTTTTGCATAGACTTGAACACTTTGTTGGCATTAATGGAAGTGCATTAGCATGGTTTAAATTGTACTTATATGACCGCCATCAGTTCGTAGCAGTGAATGAAGATGTATCATATCGATCACAAGTGCAGTGTGGAGTACCTCAAGGCTCAGTACTAGGGCCGCTACTCTTCACGCTTTATATGTTACCCTTGGAAGATATCAGTAGGAAACATGGTGTTAGCTTTCACTGTTATGCTGATGATACTCAGCTCTATATTTCTTCGCGGCCCGGTGAAACACACCAATTTGAAAAACTAATGGAATGCATAGTCGATATAAAAAATGGATGACGAGTAATTTCTTACTGCTAAATTCTGAAAAAACAGAGGTGTTAAGACCTAAAACCCTAAAACCTAACCCTAACCCTAAGCATTTGTAAAACTGCATTTTTCCATCTCAAAAATATATCTAAATTTACGGCCTATGCTCTCAATGTCAAATGCAGAAATGTTAATCAATGTATTTACGACCTCAATGTTAGATTATTGTAATGCTTTATTGGGTGGTTGTTCTGCACGCTTAGTAAACAAACTACAGCTAGTCCAAAATGCAGCAACAAGAGTTCTTACTAGAACCAGGAAGTATGACCATATTAGCCCGGTCCTGTCCACACTGCACTGGCTCCCTATCAAACATCTTATAGATTTTAAAATATTGCTTATTACTTATAAAGCCCTGAATGGTTTAGCACCTCAGTATTTGAATGAGCTCCTTTTACATTATAATCCTCCATGTCCGCTACGTTCTCAAAACTAAATTTGATAATACCTAGAATATCAAAATCAACTGCGGGTGGCAGATCCTTTTCCTATTTGGCACCTAAACTCTGGAATAATCTACCTAACATTGTTCGGGAGGCAGACACACTCTTGCAATTTAAATCTAGATTAAAGACCCATCTCTTTAACCTGGTTTACACATAACATACTAATAATCCAAATCCGTTAAAGGATTTTTAGGCTGCATTTATTAGGTAAACCGGAACCGGGAACACTTCCCATAACACCCGCTGCTACTTGCTACATTATTAGATGTAGTGACCCGGCCGTTCAGTGGAACAGCGATGTGGCAAGGGGACGTAACATCTCCGGTCCCTCCTTCAGGGAACGAGGGTTACATACGTAATTGAGACGTTCCCTTTCAGTCGGTCACGTTCTACGTTACGTCAGAAAGAGACTGATGAATGGGGTCCCTTACAAAACGCCACATGGCTGTCTTCCAGTGACCTGTGAGAGACATACAGCACCCTGTCGTGAGGCCATCACAAGTGAGGGCCTATAGCAAACACAGAATACACTGGGTGGCATATTCCATCTGGACGTATGCTAGCAGGCTGCCTGCTCATAGGGGGACTTAGAAAGGCAGGTGTCAACCAAAGGTGGTGATACAAATGAACTCTGAGGTACCCAGCCCGCAGGGTGGAACTTTCAACGAAAGAGCTGGCCATATGCCCCAGGAGCCTCTGGAACAGTTTCAGTGGAACTGCTCTCTTGCCCTCGAATTGTCTCGGGCAATTTAGCAGTGACTGTGCACGCTCGTTTTTTTAAGCCGTGCGAACATGCCGACCGAGTCTATTTCCATAGCGAGAAAATAGATCCTCTGCACAGGGGAGTTTGCTCTTTTCCCAGTTGAAGACCCAGCCGGGTGAGGTGTCTGAGCACCAGATCCCTGTGCTCTCACAACAGTGCTCGAGAGTGAGCTAGAATCAACCAGTCATCGAGGTTGTTGAGGATGGCTGTAACCCACCTATTTTCTTGGGTACTATGAAGTAGTGGCTGTAAAAGCCGGACTTCATGTCGGCTGGAGGGACCGGCTCTATCGCACCCTTTGCCAGCAGGGTCCTGACAAGAGCATCTTTGCCCACCATCGTCACGTGAACACCCCGAAACCTGGGGGGACGCCGGGCAAACTGAAACGCATAGCCGAGCCTGATCCTTCGGATGAGCCAGCGGGATTGCCTGGGGAGCTCTAGCCAGGCTCCCAGAAACCGATCCAGCGGGGTCAAGGAAACTACAGGCGTACCCACAGTGGGGCAATGAGGTGGAGCAGACAGGCATGGGAGGCGTAGTGTCCCTTAGCGGGGACAGAGTGCAGGCACTCATCTGACTCCAAGTAGCAAAGAGGGCATGAGAAGGCAATGCGTTCTCGAGCTGGCTTTGCATGCAAACTGGCAAGGGGAGAGGAGAACGAGAGTGGCGAGGAAGCACATCTCCAACTGTCATTCGTGGCCTCTTGGAACCCGGAGGTAGAGGAAACAGTACTTTTAGTGAAGGTTTGCTGCTGCCAGTGGCGGAACAAAAAGAAAAAGAATACAAAGGATTCTTCCCCGGCCCTCCTCCGGGGGAAGGAGTGGTCCTGCTACCATCTCCTGATGAGCTGACATCTCCAACTCTTGGTTGCCTGTCTCAGGAACGCTGCTTGGCCTGAAGTTTGGCAGGTTTAGGGGCAGAGACGGGATGCGCTGCCCTTCTGCAGCCGTCTCCTCGCTGCGGCCATGGTGAAGGCTGATGCTGTGGCCGAGCAGGAGTGGAGGAGATCGCAGGGGGGCCTCCGAGCAGGAGTGGAGGAGACCGCAGGGGGGCCTCCTTTGCAACGAGCAGGCTGAGGTTTTGTAACCACTCGAAGGTGATTGGGCTCTCTGGCGAGATCCCATTCGTTAGTCTCTTTCTGATGTAATGTAGAACGTGAAAGACTGAAAGGGAAATCAGAAATCAGAAATCAGAAAGAGCTTTATTGCCAAGTATGCTTATGCATACAAGGAATTTGTTTTAGTGACATAAGCTTCCAGTACACAGAGACAACAACACACAGACAACACAAAAAAAAGATATATATATATATATATATATATATATATATATATATATATATATATATATATATATTGTCACGGGAGGAGCACAAGACAGACACAGTGGGCGTGGCGTCAGGCCTCGGAGAGGCTTTTATTAACAGAAATCATAAAATAACACAGGGGATAAAAGTGGCCAAAGGGGAAGGGTGTCCAAAATAAACAGGGAATCTGGTGTCCTCGTTGTGCTGCAGGGTTCGTGTGGGTTGGGCAGTGTTCTTCGAGGAAGGGTCCAGGTAAGGGGCGGAGTCCGGTGGCCGCACGCGCTCCCCTCTTCGGTCCGCGGTGCGAGGGGCGGCGGCTTCCTCTAGCGGCTGCATCACTCTCGTTGGCCGCGGTGCTGGCAGGGGATGGACGGCCCGGCATCCTGGCCCGTCAGCCGTGTAAACGGGTGCGAATCTCTTCCGGATCGCGGGTCCGGCAGCTCACGTCTCTTGTGGTGCGGGAGTCCCTCAACGCACCCTTCCTGGACCCACGAAGACACCAGTGTGCATGCACGGGGAAGAGACCGGTCTCCCGAGGAGAGGCGCGTTGGGCTTTTAAACAGCAGCGGTGATGAGGCTCCATTCCCTTCAGGTGTGCCCCATCACACGCCGCCAGCCCTGACTCGTCCAGCGCCCCTCCTCTCACACACCCACTCCAGTCGGGAGCCTGGTGAAGGGCGGCGATTTAGGACGGGGTGCCGGTGACAATCAGCGAGGAAGCAGCTGACTCGTCACAATATATATATATATATATTTACTAATTGGCAAATAAATAAGTGTATAAACAATTGTGCTATAAATGATAATGGAATAGGATTGAGTGAGATGCAGGAATGTTCTAGGATGGAGGGTTAACAAATAAAAATAAGGATATTGCACGTTTATAAGCATAAGTAGGGAAAATTTAACTGTTCATGAGGTAGATTGCCTGGGGGAAGAAACTGTTCTTGTGCCTTGCTGTTCTGGTATTTGCGGCTCTGAGGCGCCGGCCAGATGGCAAAAGTTCAAAGATGGGGTGATTGGATGTGTGGGATCCAGAGTGATTTTATGAGCCCTTTTCTTCACTCTGGATGTATACAGTTCTTGAAGGGTGGTCAGGGGAGCACCAATAATCCTTTCGGCAGTCCGAACAGTTCTCTGTAGTCTTCTGATGTCTGATTTTGTTGCTGAACCAAACCAGACAGTTATTGAAGTGCACAGTACAGACTCAATGACGGCTGAGTAGAACTGTTTCAGCAGCTCCTGTGGCAGGTTAAACTTCCTCAGCTGGCGAAGGAAATACAACCTTTGCTGGGCCTTTTTCACAATGGAGTCAATGTGATTGTCCCACTTCAGGTCCTGAGAGATGGTGGTTCCCAGGAATCTGAATGAATCCACTGCAGTCACAGTGCTGTTCATGATAGTGAGTGGGGAAAGTGCAGGGGGGGTTTCTCCTAAAGTCCACGATCATCTCCACTGTCTTGAGCGTGTTCAGCTCCAGGTTGTTAAGACTGCACAAGACAGCCAGCTGCTCAACCTCTTGTCTGTAAGCAGACTCATCACCGTCCTGGATGAGGCCGATGACTGTAGTGTCGTCTGCAAACTTTAGGAGCTTGACAGAGGGGTCTTTAGAGGTGCAGTCATTGGTGTACAGGGAGAAGAGCAGAGGGGAGAGAACACATCCCTGAGGGGCACCAGTGTTGGATTAACAAGAACTGTGGCTCAACAAGAGTTCATTGTCACCAGAGTGGAGAAATGTAACAGAAGATGCCCTTTTGACCCATTGCTGTTTGGGAGGAGCTGTTCAGACAGGAACCACTTTGGCAAGTTTACTTGAGTTTATTGAACACAATTTATCTTTGCCGGTATGGTTCCTTATGGGGGTTCCTATGCCCAGAATAACTGAACATACAAGAGCTTTAACATTAACCCCCCGGAACCATGAATTTAGAAATACATAATAATTAAGACTTTTAATAAAGTCTTTAAAGCAAACAGTGATAATCATGTAGATGTAGCAGTGGTACGTCTATCCTGTAGCCTGGTTATGAAGATGGGTGTCTCTCCGCAGTGAGGTCCTTGCCAGCTAAGATTTTTGGAAGTCTTAGTGATCTGAAACAAACAAGACGACAGCCAGAAGGTGCGCAGTAGTGTGCTCATGCTTAGAATGGGGAGGGAGGGAGGGTTGCGAGTCGTTGAGCATACTTACCGAGCAGTAGTGCCACGTATATATATATATATATATATGTCCCGTGTCTAATAGGAGAGAGGTGGTGATTGAAGCGATTTGACAGCTGACCGCATCAGCTGTTCACAGCCTTGCCTCCATGGCCTGACTGAACTGACACTGCGCTCGATTTGCATTCATATGTGAATGCAGCAAAACATAGATTTACAGGGACAATCTGATGAGTTTCTTTAGGAAATATAGTAAAAAAAAATTGTTTTACTTGCATTAAGCTCAAGAAAATTAATTGTGCTCCAATTTACAAAAAAAAAATCACCTTAATCTTAATCACCTTTCTTTGTTAGTCTTTATTATTAGTAGTATTGCATCTGGCAAATGCAGTGTCATCAGAGAATTTCTGAAAAAGACAACTATCGGAATTATACTGAAAGTCAGATGTATATAGAGTAAATTCAAAGGGAGCTAGAGTGGTTCCTTGTGGGATTCCTGTACGACACTAAACAGCATCAGACACATTCCTGGAGCCTCACAAACTTGGGTTTAAAGGTGAGGTAGTCAGTTATCCAGATTACCAGGTTAGGATGCACACCTGCTCGCTCCATCTTAAATTTAAGTAGTGAGGGCTGAATGGTATTACATGCAAATCATGCAAATTGTTGACTCCAGGAGGAAATATTCTTGGAGACCAGACATTGCAATGCCCTTTCCAAATCTTGGTTGGCTCTCTCGGTTTGACCATTGCTCTGGGGATGAAACCCTGAGTACAGACTTACAGTCACTCCCAGCAATCTACAAAATTATCGCCAAAATTTGGATACAAACTGGGGTCCCCTGTCGGAAACCATGTCTGTCGGGAGGCCATATAAGCGAAAGACGTGATCTACTACGGTCAACGCTGTCTCCTTGGCTGAGGGTAATTTGGGCAAGGGAATAAAATGGGCCGCCTTCGAGAACCGGTCCACCACGGTCAAAACTAACGTGTTGCCCTGGGAGGGCAGGAGGGTGGTAATAAAATCTAGCGCAATATGGGACCAGGATCTCGAAGGGACCAGCAGCGGTTGGAGTAACCCATCGGGGGGTCAATTGGAAGTCTTACCAGTTGCACAAACTGAGCAAGCCAAAACAAAACTGTGAACGAGCCATAAGTGGCCACCAGAATCACGAGCCAAAAGTGGCCACCAGAATAGTTGCTTGACCAAAAATTTAGTACATTTAACTCCTGGATGACAAGCCACATTGGAACAATGCCCCCACTGAATGACGTTGGACCATAATCCCACCAGCACAAATAACCGATTCGGTGGGCACCCAGGCGAAGGCCTTACCTAATGCCGTCTTGATGAATCTTTGATTGGACCTCCCATGTGAGTGTGGAGACCACTAGTGTCTCGAGGTAAAATACACACGGGAGTAGACGGGTGTTCGGAAAGGTAAAAAATACGTGACAATGAATCGGGTTTGATGTTTTTAGAACCCGTACGGTACGAGGGAGTAAAATCAAAACGGCAGAAAAAGAGTACCCACGAGCCTTCCTGGAGTTCAATCTTTTGGCAGTTCTAATGTATTCTACATTCTTATGGTCAGTCCATACTATAAAAGGAACCCCCGAGCCTTCTAAACATTGGCGCCATTCCTCCAATGCCATCTTGACTGCCAACAATTTTCGGTTATTAATATTATAATTATGTTCGGCAGGGGATAAACGGTAGGAAAAAAATGCGCACAGGTGCACCTTGTCGTCTGAGGGAGAACGTTGGGATAACACCGCACCTACCCCCACCTCTGATGCGTCAACCTCCACCACAAACTGACGTGAAGGATCAGGGGTAATTAGGATTGGGGCCGATACAAAACAACCCTTCAGTTTGGCAAACACATCCTCGGCTGTGTCTGACCACCTGAACGTATTTTGGGGGGAGGTCAAGGCGGTCAGAGGTGCAGCTAGTTGGCTGAAGTTGCGAATAAGATGCCGGTAGAAGTTAGTGAATCCCAGAAACCTCTGTAGGGCCTTATGGAAATCTGGACTTGGCCACTCTACCACAGCCTTAACTTTCTCGGGATCCATACACATGCCCTCAGTTGACACGATGCATCCAAGAAAGGGAACAGACTGTGCATGGAAAGCGCATTTCTCCGCCTTGACAAAAAGCCCATTCTCTAACAACCTCTGAAGCACTCGTCGGATGTGCTGCACGTGTTCCTGGAGAGAAGAAGAAAAAATCAATATGTAATCCAGGTAGACATATATGAATTGACTGACCATATCCCGCAGCACGTCGTTGACGAATGCCTGGAAGACTGTTGGGGAGTTGGACAGCCCGAATGGCATGACCAAGTATTCAAAGTGCCCTCTGGGGGTGTTAAAAGCAGTCTTCCATTAATCCCCCTCCCTAATCCGGACCAAATGATAAGCATTACGTAAATCCAATTTCGTGAAGATTGACGCTCCCTCTCGAAGGCTGAAGACATCAACGGTAAAGGATAAGTATTCTTTATCGTGATGTTGTTCAGTCCCCGGTAATCGTTACAAGGTCGCAGAGACCCGTCTTTCTTCCCCACAAAGAAGAAACCTGCCCCTGCTGGAGAAGAGGAAGGGTAGATCAATCCCGAAGCTAGAGAATCAGAAATATATTTCTCCATAGCCTCCCTTTCTGGAACAGAAAGTGAATATAATTTGCCCTTAGGCGGAGACTTACCTGAAAGTAAATCTATGGCACAGTCATAGAGACGATGCGGAGGGAGAGAAGCAGCACGAGACTTACTGAAAACTTCCCCCAGGGCGAGGTACTCCGAAGGCACGTTAGACAAATCCACTGCTTCCTCCTGAAACAGAGACGGATTGTGATGAGCACGGATCAAGGATCTATCATGGAGAATTTTCATCGGAAACCCTCTCCGTGGTGTGTGGAGCCGCGGTGGCTGGTTGTTGGCCTTTTGGGGGGCGGAGTGTGGCTTTCGCTCGGCTGTTTCGGTGGCTGGTAGGAGCTGAAGACTTTCTCCTTGGGGGCTGCTGCGGTCTGCAATGGGACCCGGTCTGGTAGCTGGAGTGGTCTGGCGCGGGAGAGGTGCGGGCTTGGCGAGCTGGACTCAGTCAATCAGGAGTTAACTGCATGCTAATATATATGCCTCGCTGGCTAGCTGTGTGACTCTACTTGGATAAATGACAGTACATTGCATCGGTAAGTGCAAGTCACTCTGGAATTAGGACTTTTCGCTGACTTTTTGACTTCCTCTGTTGAACCAAGGATATACTCAAATTATTTTGCATTCTTTCCGCACTTTTCTCATATCTCTCAGTACCTTGCGTTACTTCATGTGCAATCAAACAACATGACCTTGTTCATTTAGGCAGTAAAACAGACAAAGTCTATTCAAATGATAGAGATTCTGCCTCTTTAATGATATTACAGACTTTTGGGTTAATGCCTGACAGATTTTCTGTCACTCCAGCTCTACTGTCATGTTTTATTATAAGAACGCTTATTAATATTATTGCATTACCTAACAAGATGCATACAACTGCTTTGTTAAAGCAACATTAATGTAGTGCCTCAGCTGTGCTCTGTAGGGCCTTGATTATATTACTACTTATGATCTCTGGTAATGTTCATGTCCACCCTGGCCCTTCTTCTGATGTTTTTTCTCTGGAGAGTGTGGCCTTAAATAACATATGTTTGATGATTTTTGTAACCGCAGTAACCTTGATGATGAAGTGACCCCAACTAAGCAAGCCAGAGACGACGGCGGCAAGGAACCGAAACTCCATCGGTGACAGAATGGAGAAAAAAACCTTGGGAGAAACCAGGCTCAGTTGGGGGTCAGTTCTCCTCTGACCAGACGAAACCAGCAGTTCAATTCCAGGCTGCAGAAAAGTCAGATTGTTCAGAAGAATCATCTGTTTCCTGTGGTCTTGTCCTGGTGGTCCTCTGAGACAAGGTCTTTACAGGGGATCTGTATCTGGGCTCTAGTTGTCCTGGTCTCCGCTGTCTTTCAGGGATGTAGAGGTCCTTTCTAGGTGCTGATCCACCATCTGGTCTGGATACGTACTGGATCTGGGTGACTGCAGTGACCCTCTGATCTGGATACAGACTGGATCTGGTGGCTACGGTGACCTCGGAACAAGAGAGAAACAGACTAATATTAGCGTAGATGCCATTCTTCTAATGATGTAGCAAGTACATCAGGTGGTATGGGAAGTGTACCCGGTTCCGGTTTACCTAATTAATGCAGCCTAAAAATCCTTTAACGGATTTGGATATTAAAAGCATATTAGTATGTTATGTGTATGCCAGGTGAAAGAGATGGGTCTTTAATCTAGATTTAAACTGCAAGAGTGTGTCTGCCTCTCGAACAATGTTAGGTAGGTTATTCCAGAGTTTAATAGAAAAAGGATCTGCCGCCTGCTGTTGATTTTGATATTCTAGGTATTATCAAATTGCCTGAGTTTTGAGTACATAGCGGACATAGAGGATTATAATGTAAAAGGAACTCATTCAAATACTGAGGTGCTAAACCATTCAGGGCTTTATAAGTAATAAGCAATATTTTACAATCTATACGATGTTTAATAGGGAGCCAGTGCAGTGTGGACAGGACCGGGCTAATATGGTCATACTTCCTGGTTCTAGTAAGAACTCTTGCTGCTGCATTTTGGACTAGCTGTAGTTTGTTTACTAAGCGTGCAGAACAACCACCCAATAAAGCATTACAATAATCTAACCTTGAGGTCATAAATGCATGGATTAACATTCCTGCATTTGACATTGAGAGCATAGGCCGTAATTTAGATATATTTTTGAGATGGAAAAATGCAGTTTTACAAATGCTAGAAACGTGGCTTTCTAAGGAAAGATTGCTATCAAATAGCACACCTAGGTTCCTAACTGATGACGAAGAATTGACAGAGCAACCATCAAGTCTTAGACAGTGTTCTAGGTTATTACAAGGAGAGTTTTTAGGTCCTATAATTAACACCTCTGTTTTTTCAGAATTTAGCAGTAAGAAATTACTCGTTATCCAGTTTTTTATATCGACTATGCATTCCATTCGTTTTTCAAATTGGTGTGTTTCACCGGGCTGTGAAGAAATATATAGCTGAGTATCATCAGCATAATAGTGATAGCTAACACCATGTTTACTGATGATATCTCCCAAGGGTAACATATAAAGCGTGAAGAGTAGCGGCCCTAGTACTGAGCCTTGAGGTACTTCATACTGCACTTGTGATCGATATGATACATCTTCATTCACTGCTACGAACTGATGGCGATCATATAAGTACGATTTAAACCATGCTAATGCACTTCCATTAATGCCAACAAAGTGTTCAAGTCTATGCAAAAGAATGTTGTGGTCAATTGTGTCAAACGCAGCACTAAGATCCAAGATCCTATGGTTAGTTGTGAATGTAACTTATGCACAATATATTAATAATAATAAATGACCTGTGCCTCAGAGCGAGCAGACGAAACACATTAAATGCAGTCAATTCTTTCAGTGGAGGATGCTGCTGTTTGGGAACGCAGTCGTGTGAACAGTTCTGGCAGGCAGTTATATAGAAATACTTTGACAACAGATGTTCCTCAGGCATTTCAGATGCTGTTGTCTGCTTTTATGCCATCTCAGATAGCACATAAGGCACGTGACTTTTTTTGATGTGCATGGAGGAATTTATTCTGTTTCCATCTCCCACTGTTAGCATTAAAAAACTTTTTTTTTATTGTTAATAAAAAAAAATTGTGGTGCTGTACATCCACAAAATGTATCATTAAATATTGTGTTTAAATTGGTTTATAACATAACATATTTAAACATCTAAACAATAATTCCTTATATTTATATAGCGCTAAACAAAAGCATTACAAGTAAAATTTGAAATTATTTTAATGTGTTGACTTTTTGTCTTACAAATGAAAACGTATTTTTCAAACCTGGTAATGTGTTACGAGGTAAGAGGACCAGAAACCAATTGCAGAGCAAACAATGTCTTTAATGAAAACACAGGAGTTCGTCAGAGAGTTCAATAAAAAACTAAAATCTTCATGTAGGGAAAAAACTGGAACTAAGACATTCACTTGTCGTTCAATACAATACGTCCGCCCGTGGGATAAGTAGCACAGTTGCAAATAAATGAATCCGTGGACGAGCATCGGCAAACTTCGGTACTCTTAGTACACTCTCGGACACAGACCGGCAAACTGGGCACAGGACAGACAAAATGATAAATACAGAAAAGACAACCAGCTAAGCACCAATCCCCAACCAGACAGGACTAGGACACGATATTGCATGGAGAGAAAGACATCTGGCATTCATGAGATTTGTGGAATAAATTGGCAAAGAAAAGGGAAGGAGGAGAAAAGAAGAAGGAGAGCTAATCTAGAGAAAAAGGGGAACAGGTGTAAAAGCACTAAGTGCGAAGATTAGAATAAATGAGGAGCAGCTGAAGGAAATTAATAAATCAGAGGGAAAGGTGTGTGCTTAATAGTGGAGTGAGTGAGTGATAAAGAGATGGAGAAGGGAAAAAGTCAGGATCGTGACAGAATGTTAAATTCACTTCATTAATTAGAATTAATATAATTATTATAATTGAATTATTAAAATACTATAACCACTACAAAACCTACAATTACTGTCACATCTGAACTTTTTCCAGATTTCTGGACAAATCAGCACATTTGTGCGTCAATATCAGTGAACCTTTGTGAATCACTAACCAATAACCAAGTTTGAGTTGGCTTTAACCCTCTGGGGTTCTTCGGTCATTTATGACCCACATTTTTTTTTTTAAATGTTAAAAATCGTAGCTTCATCGGAATGGTCCGAAACTTGGTGACTTTATTGGTACTTGGTATATGAACACCCCAAAAAATTGGGGACAGGATTTGAAAAGTCTAAGTGGTCGTAAAAAAATAGTCACACTCAGGGTCTTCGGGTCAAATATGACCCGCCATAGGAAATGAATGGGAAATTGGCAAAAATATGAAAATACGGAGTTTTTTTGTGTGTACAATCTACAAATCAGCCACGATGCAAAAAAAAGCACACAACAGTGAAGGGGTGAATCTCTAAAACGTCAAGAGTGCAAAACAGACAAAAAAATTCACACACACACACTTAAACACACAAAAACACACGCACACACAAATGAAAGTGTGTCATTGCAAAAGCTAATTTTGGGAAATGTCTGAAATAAAAGCAATTATTAATCAATGTAAGAAATAAAGTGCACAGCAATGAAAGCATGAGGCTGTAAGCCATCAAGGTTGCAAAATAGACACACCATGTCTCTCTCTTGAACACACACACACACAAACACGCGTGCACGCACGCACGCACACACGCACAAACAGAGTAAGGTCAAAGGATGGAATTCTTCCCTAGTAACTTCCAGGCCTATTGCAGCACCTGTTTATAAAATCAAGAAGCCAATCAAAGCATCTGATAACACACACACACAAGGGAATGCTAGACTGGTGAGCCTGTATCAGAGGCATATGAGAATATGTGAAATAAAATCAATGAATAAAATAAAGGGGAGACATTGGGTCCAAAATTCAAAAGTCACATACTATGTCTCTCTCTAATAAAAGGTTAATAAAATATGTTATGATTGAAATCATTTTTTTTTTTTTTTATTAAGTTAGATTTAAAACAATGGGTAACAAAATGCTTTCCATTTGTTCTCTTTCTAATGCAATGTTCAGGTTTGACTGTATTATAAAGTAAAACTGGCATTTGAAATTACCATTTAAACCAACCAAACAAAAAAAATAATAACTTGACAAAAATAGTCTTTGAGAATCTGTGATTACATATTAAAATCCACAACCTGAAATAAATAGGCAAATATGTGCAAAAATCACTAGAATTCACAAGCCTTTCTACAGAGAGCTGTAAATTCTCTATAGTGGTAAAAATGTGCTATTGCATGATAAAAATGCTTAATTTGTCCACCAGATGGCACCAATCTAATTTCAAAAATTGTTTTCTATAGGCCTTGGCTGTACTTTAAAATAAAATACAGCATTAATTAAAAATAAATAAATAAATACATACATATATATATATATATATATATATATATATATAAATTTTCTATTATATTCAATGGGAAAAAATTGATCATAATTATTGCATAAAAATTCATTATTATCGTAAAGTTCTCTCAAAACACCAAAAAAGAAAGAAAAAATATTATTGAACAAAAATACATTTGATTGATTTTCTTTATTTATTTTATTTTTTTGTTTGTTTAGCGCTTTTTTTACAAAGCACAAATTTTACTGAAAAAAAGTATACCTGAATCCCGCCCTCCGGGTCATATTTGACCCGAAGGTCCTGAGTGTGACTCATAAATGAAGAACCCCAGAGGGTTAAATAAATGTAAATACATTCATGAAAGAGCAGGGCACAGGGCACGATTTTACTCTAGTGAAGTTTTTCTCCATTACAGACCATTCATTTAAGACATGCTGAACCTAGCCTAATGTTTAGAAAGAATCATCTGCTAAATGATCATAACACTGATTTCACATTTCAATTTGCTAGACAATCAACTCAAGAGTCAGAATGGCCTTTCAGATCTGCTACATGTAAGATTCAAATACTCACAAAGAAAAAATCAAGCCGACTATTTATCAAGCTTTCCAGAAAACCACCTTTTGGAAAAAAAAAACATGAAAAAATAAGGAAGCTAATTCTTGGGAAATTCCCGTCTATGCACTGTTGATACAGAATACTGCTGCATGTGAGGGATTCAACACAAGTCAAACTCCATCAGCAACATTTCTGGCATGACATCAATCACCACAGAAATAAATGTCAGCTTGTTCTTTAGTTAACGCAGTAAAAATTAATATACGCACAGTGTCAGTAAAACTGCCATAAGGCTTTATCAGAGTTTCTGAGAGATAAACATCTACTGAACCAGGAACATCCCTTTAATTATTATTATTAACGATTAACTGGGACTAAAACCAGTAAATCAGGACACTATAAAAAGACCATAAGAGGCTGTGGGGCTGGCAGAGCAAGAGCTAGACGCAAACATCTGTGGAGAATGAAGGGTTTATTATGTGTACTGCTATTGTTGGGAAGCTTTGTGTTTGTGGTACAGCAGCAGGTAGATGGAGGGCTCAGTGAGAATGAGATCAATCATCATCTTAGCTCTGAGGACAGAAGACAGAATTCACCTCAAACACACACTTCAGATGACAGCCAAGAATACAGCCCTCTGAGCTTCTCTGACATCCACGCAGCCCTGAGAGAACTGACCGCCACCGTCACAGAGCAGAAAGCCAACATCAGAGCTTTAGAAACACAGCTGAGGGAACAACAGACGCTCCTCCAGGAAGAGAAGAACAAGAAAAATGATGGTACCTCACCAGAACATTCACTCTTTTATCAAGGGTCCTGAGAGTAGGACACCACTGCATAGTGTAAAACTGAGTGATACTGTGATATCTGTCTATTACAATAAGAATTATACATATCATTTAACACATTACTTATTCCTTCACAGAAGTTTCAATTCTTACTCAGAGTTAAGTGAAGCAGTGTGTTTGAATTGTTAATTATCAGTGTAATCCAGTAATATATCTCAATATTGCTTATGTTTTTCAATTACAGCCAGAAAGATAGCTTTTTCAACTTCACTGATGCGATATACCGGCGGACAGATTGGTCCTTCAAACACTGATATCCCACTAATCTACAGGAATGTTTTCACAAACATAGGAGACGCCTACAACCCAGATACTGGTAATTATCAATCAATGGAGCCGTAAATCTCAGTTATAGTAATGGGATTTTTTCAGATCTTTTCAAGTCTTTCTGCAGTTGTGTAACGTGAGTAAGAGAATTAAATGATCTGCTGTGTTTCGAAACTGTTAAACTGAGCTTGGTAATGAAGCAATCATACAGAAAACAGCTGATTCGTTTTCTCTTTTTATTTGATTTAGGTTTGTTCACAGCCCCGCTGAAAGGAGCGTACATGTTTCAATTCACTATCGTTAGTTTTGATCGAGTATATCCATCAACTGCCAACATTAGGAAGAATGGAAACCATATAGTTATAGCAGATATTGACCAAGGCGGGCGTGTGTTACACTCCTCAAACTCGGTCGTGTTGATCCTGGAGGTTGGAGATGTTATCTCTGTGACACTCTGGCCTAACCGCGTTATTCAGGATAACCCGGGTAATCATAACACTTTCAGTGGTTACCTACTGTTTCCGTTAGAATAGGAGCTTTGCAGAATCATCCTGAACACAGTCAGGAGTATGAAGTACTTTCTGTAGATTGAGTTCACTGGAAGCACTCCAGAGTTACACACAAGTAGCACAGAACACAAAAAAATTATTATGTTTTTGGCCATATTGATTAGGCTACCATTTTAATAACCACAGTTGTACAAATACCATGGTTAAACTATGGTTAGTGTATTAATCACTTTAATACAATAGGCTATGGTTAATTTTTGTAAGGGAAGTTGTAAAGGTAAATTAGCCAGCGTAACCTTTCACTAGCCTACAGTAATTGTGTATTTCTAGCTTTTTAAGCCTTATAATATGCACACAAAAAAAGCGAAGGACTTCGTATGATCTGGATGTTAAAGTAAACAATAATCTCACCTGTCAGAGCAAAAATGTATAAATATGTCTTGTATGTGTATGTTGTCTGTGCTACGTTTCAATTTTTGGTTGTGTTGTATTTCCAGCATGTGTGTTGTCAAATTGATGATGTTTTCTTAATTTTTAGATTTTTTTATTTTTATTTGCATGTGTTTTGTTTTTTCATTAGCAGTGTATTGAGCTCTCTCAGCCACCGTATATTCAATTATATTATAGATCTGACAGCAATGACACTATTAAATAACTGAAATGAGCAGGTCAGTGACATTATCATTTTCTCCAGAGCTACTGTACTGATGAAATTAACCAAATGAACATTTAATGATTATTAATGCTGAACTGAATCAACTGACTTACTGTTAAACAATGACAAATTGACATGAACAATGCATAATTTCGCTAATACCACTGTAAAGCTGCTTTGAAACAATCTTTATTGTGGAAAGTGCTTCATAAATTAAGGACTTTAATTAACCCAGCTGTTCTAAAACAATGTACAGATGTTTTCTGTCAAAGAGCAAGTCTAAACTGGGCTTGAGGCTCTATCTATGCAGGTTAATGTATTAAGATGAATCACAGCGTGGTGCTGTCCCGAAACACTGTCTGCAGCCTCAGGTTATGGTCAGGAGATGTGAAAAATTGCTGTTTTTGCTTATGTTGTCTGAATGGTTTGCCCAAAATAAAATTAAATAAAAAGGAAAATCTCTATTTATTTATTTTTTAATTCAGTGCAACATATCAACTCGAGCAATATCCAGTTTTCCATTATTTTGATTTATTTAGCCTAACCTGCAATTTACAGCATAAGTAAACAGAATTTACATTGATGCTTTTTTGTTATTATAGTGTACCTATTCAGTCCCTCCGTGTAGGTACAGTACAGAGCAAAAGTTTGGACACCTTCTCATTCAAAGAGTTTTCTTTATTTTCATGACTATGAAAATTGTAGAGTCACACTGAAGGCATCAAGGGCTATTTGACCAAGAAGGAGAGTGATGATGACCTGGCCTCCACAGTCACCGGACCTGAACCCAATCCAGATGGTTTAGGGGTGAGCTGGACCGCAGACAGAAGGCAAAAGGACCAACAAGTGCTAAGCATCTTTTGGGGAACTCCTTCAAGACTGTTGAAGACCATTTCAGGTGACTACCTCTTGAAGCTCATCAAGAGAATGCCAAGAGTGTGCAAAGCAGTGATCAAAGCAAAAGAAGAACCTACAATATGACATATTTTCAGTTGTTTCACACTTTTTTGTTATGTATATAATTCCACATGTGTTAATTCATAGTTTTGATGCCTTCAGTGTGAATCTACAATTTTTTATAGTCATGAAAATAAAGAAAACTCTTTGAATGAGAAGTGTGTCCAAACTTTTGGTCTGTACTGTATATATATATATATATATATATATATATACACTTGTGGGAAGAATAAATTACTTTAATCAGTACATGTAAAAATAATCTGTTGAAACCCCTCAGAGTAACATCTTTAAAGGGAACGAGGTGTTACAGACTCATTGGCTTCGGCTCATTTTCTATGCAGAACCTATCAGAACTAATTTTCAATGACCACACACTGAATACCCCCTGAATATTTGGTTGTTGAAATAAAATCCAGAAACTGTGTTTTGTTAGAGTTTCTGCTATTTATAATCTGCTGATATATAATTGACTTTGTAGTCTACTTACCAAAATGTATTGTACACCTCGATCTCAGCTGAGTCACACCACCAACTCCCAAACCTCACTTTAACTGCTTCTGATGTTCATTTGCATGACATTGTACACCATCAAGGTGCAGTGTATGGAATAAAATCACTGTCAAAAATAATCGTACGTAATTCAAAACATTTGTGTGTAATTTTAATATATTTGGAAAATTCGTCGTAATTCGCATGTTGTGTGTGCAACAGAGCTATTGTGAAAACAAGCGCCGTGTCTGTAAACTGTCACAGTCGTACATTTTAGAGCTGTACTCTAAAGAACACACAAAATTGCGTATCTGTAAACTGTCGTGGCCGTAGATTTTGGAATCCCACTCTGACAAAAAACAGAATTACGTACAATAGTTTTAAATTACGCACGAGTATATTAAAATTAAACACAAATGTTTTGAATTACGTAAGATTATTTTTGAAAGTGATTTTATTCCATACAGTGCAGCTTAAAACAAGTTTACATCTTTCCAGCTGTTTGCATAAAGTTTATGAGTAAAAGTGAGTTTACATTCTGTGTCATTTGAAATTATAAAAGATAGACTCTATATAGACTGCTGGTCATAGATAATTTTAATAATATTATACTTGCAGGGGTGTATGCAATCACTAATTGACATTTACCAATCAGACAATTCATATAAGTAAAGTTGCATGAAAATGGCACAAACCATTATAAAGTGACAGCCATGATTCTGTAAGGCTTTATGAAAACTGGCAGAAGTGTGCTGAAGCTCATGTAGAAACTGTAGATATGATCTCACACTGGACCAAAAGTACAAAACATCCAGTACAAATGAATTTTTACACTGCTGGAAGATGGTTTCATTTCTTACTGGGAAATTCTACAAAATTATATAAATCCATTATTTTTAAAATATTATTTTCATAGATGGGAACCAGTTACCAAATATTAAAATCTATCTACACTGTGAAAAAAAAAATTAAAAAGGGGGATTTCACAGCATGCAAATGTAATTTTTCAGAGAAAATTACATTATTATCACTTTAAAGGCTTTTACTGTTCACAATATAATACTGCATTCAGGAATGTTACTGTGAAAATACAGTAATGTAGGCGGAGCCCTTACTGAAAACAGCTGTGAATCCTGTCCTGCCTCTGTGTGCTGTCATCTGATGACTGAGCTATCTCGTCTCCTCCATATTCTCATCCAGTCCAATGGATTCAGAGGTAAGTGTTGAAATGTCAAATTAAAGCCCATTGCAGATGTTTTATTGTAAGTATACTACAAACCCAGTACCAAAAAAAGTTGAGTTTATCTCAACACATTTATGCTGATGACACTCAGCGCTCTACTTTCCTATCAAAAATAATAATGGTTCTTTGTCTGGCCTGCATGACATAAAATGTTGGATGGACATGAACTACCTACAGTTAAATAATGACATAACTGAAGTTGATATCTTCACATCTGACATAGTTAATCAGTTTGGTTCTTTATCCTCAGATGTTCATGACTGTGTCAAAAATCTTGGTGTCATTTTTCATTCTAATTTTAGTTTCGATAAGCAGATTAGTGTTATTGTTAAAAGTAGGATTATTGCAACTCTTTATGATTCAACTGTACATCATCTGCAGGTGGTACAAAACGCACCAGCCAGGCTTTTAACTGGCACTAAAAAGTGTCGGCACATTACTCCTGTGCTTGGCTCTCTCCACTGGTAACTGGTTAGGTCCTAGATAGTTATAAAAAAAAAGTGTTTTGTTTATAAAGCATTACATGGTGTTGCCCCTCAGTATATAAGTGATCTTGTCCCATACAATGCTTCAAGATCCTTACTTTCTTCCAATCAAACTACTTCTCTCTGTTCCTTGCTCATGTTACAAAACTAATTGTGTCCAGGTCTTCTCCATGGCTGCTCCAAGACTCTGGAGTCTCCCTCTCTCCCTCTCTTCTGTTTCTACTTTTAAATCTTCATTAAAAACTTATCTGTATCCTTTATGTTTTGAATGATGGTGTTTTCAAGGTTTTAATATTGTTTTGATTTTTGTTTTAATACCTCTGTACATCATGTGGTTGCAACTTTGTTGTTTTGAAATGTACTCTATAAATTAATAAACTAAACTAACAGTCTTACTGAAGAAATATAAAAGTCAAAATCAGAACAAAACAAATTTAACAGGTATTTTTGTTTGTGTAAAATAAAACGGTTAACAATAGATTCTAGATCTTTATTGCTTTTGTTTTCATAATAAAAGATAACATAATTTGAACTAAAACAATAATTATTATTCATTAAACTAAATATGCTAAATCCATCCAAAACATGTTTACGACTTTACAGAAAATAAGAGACTTTCACAGCATTAAACAAACGGCATACATCATCAATATCAGTGAATCTTAATATTAATACATGGTATGTAACATTTTGAAATGTAGTATTTTATTAGTATAGGATTAGGTTAGGTTACCCTAACCCAGTATTTAATAGGAATTATCAATTATGAATTATAGAGTTACAAAAAAATCCCTCTAGGAGATATTTCATTTTGTTTTTGTAAAATATTGCAAATATGTTTATTGCATTTTTTCTCCGTTAGTTTAGGCTTTGCTTTGTGCGCTTGCGAAATAAAGGCGTGGGGGAGGGGCTCGCTTACGCACTCTGTGCGTCTGACGTCAGCACGCTAAGCCCCCAAGCCCAGACCGAGGCTGTAAACAATAAAACCCAACCCCGTCCATCATCCATGCGCTAAAGATGCATTTATCCGCGATGACGGCGGTGTTGTCGGTGCTGCTGTGCCTCCTGTGCTCCCTCAGGTCCGCTCAAGGTGAGTGTGAGTGTGTGTTTGGAGCGGTTCAGCTCTGATTCGGCGATGCTGTGCGATAGCAGCGCTGCTAATGCTAACGCGACCGTTATTCCGTTATTCCCGCAAATCCGCCGGTTCCTGTCGATGTTCGCTGCTGATTCGATCCTGAACGCTTTTCTGGGCTGAAATGTGCCAAGAGAGCGAGCCTGGGGTGCGAGGGTCCTGGGCTGACAGAGGAGCTAACACACATCCAGCTCCAGATGATGATGAGGGAGGAGACTCCAGGGTTCTCCATCATTCCCATAAACACATCACACTGCTGCTGATGATTAATATACAGTATATAATGCCATCTCTCAGTAATGACTGCTGCTGATGATTAATATACAGTATATAACACTGTCTCTCTGTAATGACTGATGGTTAATATACAGTATATAACACTGTCTCTCAGTAATGACTGATGATTAATATACAGTATATAACGCTGTCTCAGTAATGACTGATGGTTAATATACAGTATATAACACCTCTCTCAGTAATGACTGATGATTAATATACAGTAAATATACAGTAAATTTATAAAAATGTGAGGGGTGTACTCCCTTCTGTGAGAGACTGTATATGTGTATCACAAATGAGTGCTTTATCAGTCATACACACATATACTGATCAGTCTCTGAGAGCAGCAGCATTCTGGAGTCCGAGTCAAAGCCACAGCACTGACCATGTCAGATAATTAATAGAAATTAGTATTGTGTTAGCAGTGCAAAAGGTTGTGGGTTCGATTCCCAGGGAACACATGTTAGATAAAAAATATTAGCCTGAATGCACTGTTAGTCACTTTGGATATATATATATATATATATATATATATATATATATATATATATATATATATATATATATAGGTGTCATTGAATCCATGTACTATTATACATTTCATCAGTATTTATTTTTAGAAATTTAAATTTTAAAGTTTTAGTAATTGCAATTTTTGTCTTTTTAGAATTTAGTTTTAATTTTATATTTTTGCATATTGAAGTTTAAGTACATTTTGGTGTATTTTTGTCTTTTTTATATTTCTATAAATATATACGACTATATTTTATATATATATATATATATATATATATATATATAGATTTTTTTTTTTAATTTAGTTTTTATTATTTTTTAAATTCAGTTTTAGTCTTAGCTACTTAGTTTTACTTAATTTTATTCCTTAAACATAATGAAAATTTGATCATCTGGCAACTATCTAGTTTCTATTTCTATTTATTTTATAGCAACAAAATGGCTTTTATTATTCCATGTAACATCTCTGTAGCTGATATCTGAGATATCTGACGCGGTGCATGTGAACTGAGCTTGTTTATTCTCATGAGTCATGTGATCACCGCGGGCCAATCACAGACGTGCTCACTGTCACATGTGTTCTGGCAGGTTACTCTGGGAACCCTCTGAACAAGTACATCCGTCACTACGAGGGTCTGTCGTACGACACAGATCTGCTGCACAGTCAGCACACGAGAGCCAAGAGAGCGCTGTCTCTACAGGAGCGAGAGCTACAGCTGGACTTCCACGCTCACGGCAGGTGAGAGATCCGCTCCGGATCAGGTCCAGACAATGGGTTGAGATCACACAATACAACCTTGGTCTGGATCTGGATTAAATCCTCGGCATGTGTTGTTCAAAACGATTTAGAAAGATTTTGATCCAAAACAAATTTGATTATTCTGATCCCAGCAGAAGGGTGGATTTCAGCAACGTTCAGGATATATAACATGTTATATATTCCCATATCTGATATCTACTTTGACTCACAACATAAAAAATGAAAATTGAAAAAAAAAAAAAAAAAATATATATATATATATATATATTAGGTTAAACCTGTGACATTAAAAACTAGAAATCGTAGAAAAAGTAGGGTATTACAGTTTTTTTTCAACTGCTTACACACAAAATTATTACTTGTCACACAATTTCTCAAACCTGACACTCAAACACCAGGACCACACACTAAATCTGCAAAACCATACACAAATGTTTGGCCTTTTACTCAGTTTTCAATTTCGTTAAACACTTTTTGCAAAACACAACACACTATATTCTATGCAACACACAAAAATCTGACAGGAAGTTTCTTGATTTCCTTTTATAAACACAACCAATCAAAGCGCCACACTAATTCATCAGTGCCTCACACTAACTCCTCACATGTGCAAACACTTGTTGCTTTACTTAACAACAACCAATCATAACTTTACTAGTGGCCTATAAATAGGCCAAAGGTCAAGTAATAGCTTTTGGACAATGGATGCAATCAATGCAGACAGAGTAAGAGGAGTTGGAGGGAGAGCCAGAGGACGAGTTCGACTAAGAGGAGCAAGAGGAGGAAGAGGACGAGTCAGAAATGGAGGAGGACAAGGAACAAGAAGAGTGGTCTCAAATGGGATTAGGGCTACAGTAGTCGATCATGTGATAAACCATGGTTTAACAATGAGAGAGGCTGGACTGAGAGTCTGTGGCGGGTATAGTTCGAACCTTTAGAAATGAGAACCGGTATGTAACAATCTAATGTAATGTACACATGTGCTAATGTACACATAATGACTTTTTTACCATAACAAACAATAGGCCTATACTATAATAAATATATTTTACTGTAGTTCCCTTGCATTCATTTACTACAGTGCATTGCATTGGTCACAGTTTGGTAAGGTATCAAGAGAGAATACAGCATGTGACGTGGATGACGTATGTTGGAGGAGGAGAGATGGAGCTAGATACACACAACCATCTCCACACGCAAACACACACATCATGTTCGGTTTTACACTACAGGCTACAACACTACATATCTTTTGATGTATTTCTTTCTTTTCAAACTGTGTACACTAATACTACATTTACAACCACAAAGAGCAAAAAAATTAAGTTTGGTTTCAATTTTGCTTTTGTTTTTCTTTATATATTCAACAGCTCTCTCCCAATAACATTCAATCATGTACATGTGAGCTTTTAAAAGAAGAGTTTTAGGTTTTGAATAACAGTGTGTATGTGACATAATCAAAAATATAACATTATGGTAAAGGTGTTTACAGAGTAAGACAAATGTTTGCTTTTGAAATATATTTGTGATATTTTGACTGTGGTGTTTCATTTTGAAAGAGATGTGAGGCATTTTGCATCTTGTGTGTGCAATTCTTCAATTTGTGTGTTAAGTTTTGAAAAAAAGAGGAAAACTTTGGAAAATGTGTGTAAGCAGTTGAAAAAAACTGTAACTTAGAAGGTTTAGATTACATTGATGTGTGCATTATGGCATAAAAAAGTGGTTGCAAAATTATACATTTCCTCAAGTTTTACTAAAATAAATGAAATAATTGATAAAACATGAAACGGTTCTTAATCGGTATACAGTCAGATATTTTTTTTCAAAGTTGTTCTCTGTCAAAATAAAGGACAGCTAACGAATGACGGAGTATGTTAATGTCAAAAATGCCTGTTGTTTTATTAAATGATTTTTATATAAATTAAAGGTGCCATAGAATGCAAAAATCACTTTTATAAGGTCAAGTCAAGTCACCTTTATATAGCGCTTTAAACAAAATACATTGCGTCAAAGCAACTGAACAACATTCATTAGGAAAACAGTGTGTCAATAATGCAGAATGATAGTTAAATGCAGTTCATCATTGAATTCAGTGATGTCATCTCTGTTCATAACATGTTTGAACACAGTTGTGTGGCCGCAGTGTGTGAGAACAAACAGCCTTTAATGGTAAAAATCCAGTTTTATAACACTAATAAGTCTCTCCATATAAGCTCTCCATATACTCTGACATCAGAGTCGGTGAAAGTCGGGCTATTAGTGATGCTCTGTGGCGTGTTAGCATACACACAGCCCTGAGTGAGGAGCAGCGGTCCGTCATTACTGTTCTCTCGCTGTAGCTGATGGAGATACATGTCAGTGCCAAAGAGACATTAAATGTGTGGTGTGTTGGGATGCACCAGCGAACATAGGAGTCTCCATAGACCGCTCTGGACAAGATGGGTAACTTTCATTTATGAAGGAAATGTCCCGGGGAAAAAAAGGAAAAGATCTATACTTTGTGCTAACATTTTACACCGGACAGCCTCTCAAACGAGGGTCAGTTCAGCTACAGTCGTGCAATGATTGTTCCTGAAAGAGGGTTTGTGTGCAAACCTCCAGACAAAGTAAGCATCACGCATCGTATTTTGTTTTCCAAAAGATCTTCTTGTCTCTGTGTGAGACTAATGTTGCTATTGCACGTGTGTGTGTGTGTCTGTGAGTGCGCACGTTTGTGTGTGTGTGTCTGTGTCTGTCTGTGAGTGCGCGTGTGTGTCTGTGTGTGTCTGTGTCTGTCTGTGAGTGCGCGTGTGTGTCTGTGTGTGTCTGTGTCTGTCTGTGAGTGCGCGTGTGTGTCTGTGTGTGAGTGTGTGTGTGTGTGTGTCTGTGAGTGCGCACGTTAGTGTGTGTGTGTCTGTGTCTGTCTGTGAGTGCGCGTGTGTGTCTGTGAGTGCGCGTGTGTGTGTGTTTGTGTGTGTTTTAGTGTGTGTGTGTCTGTGAGTGCGTGTGTGTGTGTCTGTGAGTGCGCGCGTGCGTGTGTGTGAGTTTGTGTGGTTTTGTGTGTGTTTCAGTGTGTGTGTGTGTGTTTCAGTGTGTGTGTGTGTTTCAGTGTGTGTGTGTGTGTGTCTGTGAGTTTGTGTGTGTTTCAGTGTGTGTATGTCTGTGAGTGCGCGTGTGTGTTTGTGTGTGTTTCAGTGTGTGTGTGTGTGTCTGTGAGTTTGTGTGTGTTTCAGTGTGTGTGTGTGTTTCAGTGTGTGTGTGTGTGTCTGTGAGTTTGTGTGTGTTTCAGTGTGTGTATGTCTGTGAGTGCGCGTGTGTGTGTCTGTGAGTGCGCGTGTGTGTGTGTGTGAGTTTGTGTGTGTTTCAGTGTGTGTGTGTGTGTGTTCATCTCTTCTTGCTGCTTGTCTCCGTCTCTCAGACATTTCAGCCTGCGAATGAAGCGAGACACCAGGCTGTTTTCAGACGACTTTAAGCTGGAGATGTCTGGACAGGAGCTGGACTACGACACATCGCACATCTACACCGGAGAAATATACGGTGACATACTCCAGATCATCACGGATTATTACTGAACACATTTGTACAAGATGTAGTTGTGTTCATGCATCTTTTCTGCAGAGATATTTAACAAGTGATGTGTTTAACATTTACATCATATTGACGAGTTCATCTGTGCTGCACTTGGAACATAATTTTCTTTAACTAGAGGCTAAATAAAGAACAAGTTACTTGAATCATGTTGTAGTTACATTGTTTACTAGTTAAAATTGTTTTTTTCTCAGTTTCCACAGAAATATTGAGCAGCACAACGGTGTTCAACATTGATAATAATCAGAAATGTTTCTTGAGCAGTAAATCATCATATTATTCTGATTTCTGAAGATCATGTGACACTGAAGACTGGAGGAAGGATGTTTTGATCACAGATATTTTGGATTGTAATAATATGTGATGTTGTTGGCTCTTCTGGTCTGATCGGCTCGTCTCTCCTCAGGTGAACATGGCTCTCTGACGCACGGCTCGGTCGTGGATGGGAAGTTCGAGGGCTTCATTCAGACCCATCGAGGGACGTATTACATGGAGCCGGTCGAGAGATACCTGCAGGACAAGAACGTCCCGTTCCACTCCATCATCTACCACGAGGACGACATCCGTGAGTGAGAAACACTGAACGCCTCATACAGGAGAAACAGCTTCATCAGGGCGCGACGTTTGTCTCGTAATCATTCTCCAGACTGAGACGTGTTGATCCAGCGACAGACGTGACACATGTACAGCGCTCTCAGATCAGTGTGTGGTGATTTCAGCTGCGATCGTGTTGTGTGTTTAACCAGCCTTCAGCGCTTCAGGAAAACAACAATGTAAATGCCTCGAGTTAGGGCTGTGTGATATGGGGAAAATATCTAATCGCAATTATTTTGACAGATATTTCGATTGCGATTTGATTTGCGATTTTAAATTGGCAAAGTAAAGCTTCAGCTCGATATTGTCAATAATGTGCAGAACAGTATGAGTATCATTACCCTGCTGAAAAAAAAAACAGAAATTCTCTCCATGAAACCATTACAAAATTAATCGCACAGCCCTACCTCGAGTTGTGTTTAACCAAGTGTCATTCTAAACTACGAGTGTTACTGAGAGACGCTACTAACTCAAGACCACTGTCACGTGTAGGGCTGGGTATTGTTCAAAATCTTTCGATCTGGTGCCAAATTTGATACCTCAGTTTCGATACTGGTTCCTAACGATACTTTTCAAATCCATTGAAAAACATCAGCACAAATACATTAAACACAAAACTTGTATAACTTTTATAAACACCTTAATTAAAACAAAATCTGGTAACACTTCACACTCAGAATAACATTATTAATATAACTGGTTGTGCTTTTTGGATAGGGGTGCGCCATTCAGCGGCGGACTGGGACCAAAAAGTTGCCCAGGCTTTCTGGCCCACAGCAGCCCACCACATCATAACGCAAACACCCCTGTTTTTATGTCATTTATTAATTTTATATTTAAGTTAACAGTTTGGGGATTTTAACCAACAGGGCAACTGATCCTCTGCTGAAAAAAAAAAAGAACAGCAGCTGTTCATTTAGCGACTCCTAGTGAGCGATACATGCTCATCAAGACACAAACATTATTCTAGAACTCACACTTTGCATTCAGTTAGCGATCCATGCGAATCATGCATGAAATAGAAGTTTATAAACTCAAACGACAGCTTTATGTGCTTTACAGATGAACTTGAATCTTTATTCATTCCAGATGTTCAATAATAGATAATCGGCTCGGTAATACAAGTTCATGATCCGATTAGTGAACAGATGATTCTTTTGAGTCAATCTTTTAAAATAATCATTTATTTTGTTTAACGAAACCAGTGTTTCACAAACTGGATAGATCTGAGGTGCAGGGCTCGTTAGCCCCACGTCCCGGGTCTATTGTATTTTCCAGTCTGATGGGCTATCGTGAATAGTGATGTAAAATTCCTAACTTCCCTTGCTGTTCACTCGCTTGAAGGGGTGAAACGGATCGTAGCCGATCGTTTGCATTTGTTTCTAAATATTGCTGATTCAAGCATTTTAAACAATTTGTGCGCGTTCGGAGCTTGCGCTCACTCATTCAAAGCACGCGCTGTGAGCAGCATTTCAGATCATGCGTGTACAGAGAATGAATTCATCTTTCGCGTATCGTAACTTCTGAATGAACACACACAAACACAACTAACTCATTTTTATATAAAAATTATTGTCTCTGCAAGTATTCTCGTAAACACAGTCGGTTATGTTTTAAGTGAACGTATACAGTGGCCTGCTGCTCAGAGAAATTCGCTGTACCGGATAAATCTGTCTCTCTCTGTTTTTTAGACGACGTGAAAGGAGGCGTGTTTTAAGATACGCATGGAGTAGACCAAACTAAACAGGGAGGGAGGGCAAAACACTCATCCAAACAAATGCATCATTAACATCGGCTTTGGTTGCAATACTCTTATTGCATATGTTGCACCTTGCTGACTCAGCATCGACTTAAATAAAGTGTAGCCGGAAACGTTTTGAGAAAAAACAACTACAGTTGTGTTGTGTGACTGCGAGTATTTTCAGAAATCCTCCCCGTCCCGTCACGTCACGTGGTGGTGGACAGCTAATCACAGCGAATTTGGGTCCTTACATGCACGTATGCTACAAGCTCACCAGACACAGCCGCTTGGCAAAAAAAAATAAAACACTGGCCGCTTGGCTTTTGGAACCAAAATTTGGCACCGAAAGATAAATAATTTTTCGATACTCGAAGTTTTTCATTCGATACCATAAAGGCATTGAAGTTCGGTACCCAGCCCTAGTCACGTGTGTCTGATTTCAGAGAGCTTGATTCTGATTGGTTGGTCGTATATCTGGCTGTTTACTGTTTAACTACCCGCTAACCCTAAACTAGAGCCATATCAGATTTATTTATTTCCCAAATTCAGTTTTTTCCATTTGAAATAAATCACATGGACTCTTCAGTGTGTGTGTAATACAGTACACCATGCATCTGCTATGAGCTGGTTCTGACGGTGTTTCCTTGTCTCCTGATCAGATTATCCTCACAGATATGGACCAGCAGGCGGCTGCGCAGACTCGTCTGTGTTCGAGCGCATGAAGAGATATCAGGCGTCTGCGCTGGAGGAACCGCTCAAGGTCAGACATCGCTTGAGTGTTGGTTCAGAGGAAACTCTGCTGACTCTCAGGTGATGAGACGTCTCTGTCTCCCTCAGGAGACCATCACAGATGACCACGTCTTACTGAGGAAGAGGAGGATGACACAGGTGGAGAAGAACACCTGCCAGCTCTTCATCCAAACCGATCACCTCTTCTTCAAGTACTACAAGACCAGAGAGGCCGTGATCGCTCAGGTGCGTCCTGAACTGTCCTGAGACGGCTGCGAGTGATGATGGTGATGGTGATGATGATGATGGTGGTGGTGGTGATGGTGGTGGTGATGATGATGATGATGGTGGTGATGATGATGATGGTGGTGATGATGATGATGGTGATGGTGTTGATGATGGTGATGGTGATGATGGTGATGGTGATGATGATGGTGGTGGTGATGATGATGATGGTGGTGATGATGATGATGGTGGTGATGATGATGATGGTGTTGATGATGGTGATGGTGGTGATGATGATGATGATGGTGATGATGATGAGGATGATGATGGTGGTGATGATGATGATGGTGGTGATGATGATGATGGTGGTGATGATGGTGATGGTGTTGATGATGGTGATGGTGATGATGGTGATGGTGATGATGATGGTGGTGGTGATGATGATGATGATGGTGGTGATGATGGTGATGGTGGTGATGATGATGATGGTGTTGATGATGGTGATGGTGGTGATGATGATGATGATGGTGATGATGATGAGGATGATGATGGTGGTGATGATGATGATGGTGGTGATGATGATGATGGTGGTGATGATGGTGATGGTGGTGATGATGATGATGGTGTTGATGATGATGATGATGGTGGTGATGATGATGATGGTGGTGATGATGATGATGGTGATGATGGTGATGGTGATGATGATGGTGGTGGTGATGATGATGGTGGTGATGATGGTGATGGTGGTGATGATGATGAAGATGATGATGGTGGTGATGATGATGATGATGGTGATGATGATGAGGATGATGGTGGTGATGATGGTGATGGTGATGATGAAGGTGATGATGGTGGTGATGATGATGATGATGTTGGTGGTGGTGATGATGATGGTGGTGATGGTGATGTTGATGATGATGATGATGATGATGATGGTGATGATGATGATGATGAAGGTGATGATGATGATGATGATGATGGTGATGGTGGTGATGATGATGTTGATGATGAAGATGATGATGGTGGTGATGATGGTGTTGGTGGTGATGATGATGATGGTGATGATGATGATGGTGATGTTGATGATGAAGATGATGATGGTGGTGATGATGGTGTTGGTGGTGATGATGATGATGATGGTGGTGATGATGATGATGATGGTGATGATGATGGTGATGTTGATGTTGATGATGAAGATGATGATGGTGGTGATGATGGTGTTGGTGGTGATGATGATGTTGGTGGCGATGGTGATGATGATGATGAAGGTGATGATGATGATGTTGATGATGTTGGTGGTGGTGATGATGATGATGAAGGTGATGATGGTGGTGATGGTGGTGATGGTGATGATGATGATGATGATGATGATGGTAATGTGCTGTGTCCCGCAGATCTCCAGTCACGTCAAGGCCATCGATGCCATCTACCAGGGCACAGACTTCATGGGCATTCGCAACATCAGCTTCATGGTCAAGAGGATACGGGTGATGCACATTTAATGAGCTCAGAACACTTCCAGAAGTTACATCATCACTGACATACTGTTAATTATCACTGGCAAAATTATTACGCAAGTCCAAATTGCAAAAAGTTTGTATTTCCAGGGTTCGTACAAGGTGCTTAAAGTGCTTGAAGTACTTGAATTTGACTTTTTGAAATTTAAGTCCTGGAAAACCCTTGAAAACTAATTGAAAAGTAATTGAAAAGTGCTTGAATTATTTAAAGGCAATATTTATGAATTTACAAAGCAATTTTGAAGTGTATATTTTTTTTCTATAAAACAAAGTTAATGCTCAAAATTAACGCCTCAGCCCATCCCCCTCCTTCTACCCGCCTTATTCGTTAACTCGCTCGTTCTGACATCACTTACCTGGAGCACATTTACGAAATGGTAAAGAGTAAGACGAAGAAATGCCGGGGAACATGACATGACTTTCATGTTCTCATACTTAGAGTTGCCACAGTCATTGAATACTTTAATGTGCTGTACCTTATTTGTACCATCTTGTTTAATTTTTATTAATCTATTTTCCTTTTTTAGAATTTAAAGTAAATAAAGTATATGTTTGATAAGTGAGACCTCTGATTGTAGTCCTTGAAAATCCCCAAAATAGTGCTTGAAAAGTCCTGGAAAGTCCTGGAATTTCACTATACAGTATCTGTACGAACCCTGTATTTCATAATTATGATCTCATTTATTTAACTTTTTGTCATCATTTCAGGTTTAATGTCAACATTAAAGGATAAAAAAACAATACATTATAATACAAAGTGTTCATTTCAAAATGACAAATTTTCACGGCATTATTATATTTGAAAGCATGACATTTTTTCTAATGTGGTGGAAATCATCCTGATGAAAATGATAATGTTGAACTAATTTCTTTTCAGTAAATGTATAGTATATTTTCAATAACACAAATGTTTAGTTGTTAGTAGCCCAGCTTTAGTTCAGCAGCTGTTCCTGACAGCGTTGTGTGGTTCAACTCGTCTCAGATAAACACCACGAATGATGAGCGCGATCGCTCCAACCCCTTCCGCTTCGCTAACATCGGCGTGGAGAAGTTCCTGGAGCTGAACTCGGAGCAGAATCATGATGATTACTGTCTGGCGTATGTCTTCACTGACCGGGACTTTGACGACGGTGTGCTGGGTCTGGCCTGGGTCGGGGCTCCAGCCGGTAAACACTGCTGCATGATACAGATGTTCCCTCAGACCAGTGTTTCTCCTTCAGTTCTCTGATGCTGTGTGTGTGTGTGTGTGTGTGTGTGTGTTTGTGTGTCAGGGAGCTCTGGGGGAATCTGTGAGAAGAACAAGCTGTATTCTGACGGGAAGAAGAAGTCTCTGAACACTGGGATCATCACAGTGCAGAACTACGCCTCACATGTGCCTCCCAAAGTCTCACACATCACCTTCGCTCACGAGGTCGGACACAACTTCGGTTCCCCGGTGAGTGAGCAGAGCTGAAGTCACTCTGACACCACGAGATCTCACTGAGAACAACACACAGAAGAATTCATTTACAATTTACTCCTGATTTAGGTTTCTGCAAAGTTCTAAAGTCATTAAATGCTGCATAATTGCATTTACCGTATTTTCCGGACTATAAGTCGCACTTTTATTTCATAGTTTGGCTGGTCGTGCGACTTATAGTCAGGTGCGACTTATTTATCAAAATTAATTTGACATGAACTGAGAGAAATGAACCAAGAGTTCACATTACCATCTCCAGCCGCTAGAGGGCGCTCTGTGCTGCTCTCTGCTCCTGTAGTCTACACTGAACACATAGAGCGCCCTCTCGTGGCTGGAGACGGTAATGTGAACTCTTGGTTCTTGGTTCTAAACAAATGTGACTTATAGTCCAGTGCGACTTGTATATGTTTTTTTCCTCATGACGTATTTTTGGACTGATGCGACTTATACTCAGGTGCGACTTATAGTGCGAAAAATACGGTACAAGCATAAAAAGGTACTCTTTTTGTCTTGTTTCTCAGTACAAATATCTAAACATCTTAAATCAAGAGACATTTACTGGAGATGCAAACTAAACATATAAAGTCTTGTTTTTGACAAATGAACCAGTTCCTGCTTAAAACAAGAACAAATATCTGTCAAACTTGTTTCCCTTCAAATTAAGTAGATATTTCTTACTCTGTTTTTCATAAAACAAAACATGTGTGATTTAGTTTCTCCAGTAAATGTATATTGATGTAAGTATCTTTGAGGAAGAGCAGCAGCTGTTCAGGAGCAGTAAATGTCCATATTCTAGTGTTTATGAGCAGAGATATTCCTGCTGTTATTGTGGGATGATTAAAAACATAATGGAGATCCACAGAACACAACAGTTTAAAAATAATGTTTTCAATTCAGTTAACAGCTTATGAAGTGATGTGACATACAGCCAAGTATAGTGACCCATACTCAGAATTCATGCTCTGCATCTAACCATCCAAAGTGCACACACACACACCGTAAACGCACACACACATACCCAAAGAGTGAACACACACACACCGTGAACACACACAGAGCATCATCTATGTGTCAAAGAGTCTTGCTCAAGGACACCTCAGTCGTGGTATTACCAGCCCGAGACTCGAACCTACAACCCTAGGGTTAGGATTCAAACTCTAACCACTGGGCCACGACTTCCCCACAAATATATATACATTTTTTTAAGGTCTTAGATTTACCTTCATAAAACCAGCAGATTACATGTACATTTAAATACATTAAGGATTATAATTCATCTCAGTTTGTAAAGAGTGGCGGGACTTAATGATGATGATGGTGATAACGATTATTGTGATGATGTTAATGAAGATGGTGAAGATGATGATGATGATGATGTTGATGATGACGGTCCGCAGCATGACTCCGGGTCAGAGTGCACTCCGGGCGAGTCTAAGAGCCAGGATAAGAAGGAGCGAGGGAACTACATCATGTACGCTCGAGCCACTTCTGGAGACAAGCTGAACAACAACAAGTTCTCCGTCTGCAGCGTCAAGAACATCAGCCAGGTGCTGGAGAAGAAGCGCGGCACCTGTTTCGTGGGTGAGTCTCAGAGCGACAGGAGTGTGAGTGCTGCTCCTCAGCTGGAGCGCTGATGTGTGTGTGTGTGTGTGTGTGTCACAGAGTCCGGACAGCCCATCTGTGGGAACGGTCTGGTGGAGCCGGGCGAGGAGTGTGACTGTGGCTACAGTGATCAGTGTAAAGATGACTGCTGCTACGATGCTAATCAGCCAGACAACAGGAAGTGCAAACTCAAGCCCAACAAAGTCTGCAGGTACAGCACTCAGTGCTCGGTGTGTTTCTCCAGCATCATTTCTGTCGGATCCATATTCAGGGAAGAGGTCTTTATGGGTCCTAAAACTTCTAGGTTCGAGTCCAAAACTTCTAAGCAGACACGGTTGGGGTGCAGCATTACTAAAGCTGTGATGTCTGTCATTAATGATTATCAAACAACAAAACACAGAAAATCATGCACTTCTCTTGACTGAATAACTTTTAAAAACTTTAATCTGGGTTTTATTTTATAGATTTTTGTAGCTGAATTCTACTGTAAGACCAAAATAGTTTCCAAAATGAAATTCAGGTCCTGAGTTTAACTCATAATATTGGTTAAATGACAGTATTCAGTGATGTGATGAAATGTTCTCTGCGTGGAGTAAAGTCTGGCGCAGTCACAGCTCGCACTTATTAAAACAAATAGAAAACATTAGTAGCAGGAATAGTCATTCATTTTATTAAACATGCTGTGATAAAGTAGATCAGTTTTTTATTCTAATTGAAAAGTAGCAGAACTTTAGGTCTTGAAGATCGTATGAGAACTCGTGAGGTTCACTGTAAGCATGTGTATGATTCCTGGACGTGTGTGTGTGGTGTGTGTGTGTGTGTGTGTGTGCAGTCCGAGTCAGGGCCCCTGCTGCAGGGCCGAGTGCTCCTACAAGGGCCGGAACGAGAAGTGTCGTGAGGAGTCGGAGTGTGCTCATCAGGGCATGTGTAACGGTGCCTCGGCGCAGTGCCCCACCTCAGAGCCCAAAGCTAACTTCACCGCCTGCCACGGGGACACACAGGTCTGCCTGAACGGGGTGAGTGAGCCACTTCTTACCACCTTTATAGTGACCTACATGATCACGGCTATCAGTATTGTCAAGGTACCATTAAACGTGCTGGAAATGTTCAAAAACTACTGACACACAAATCCTTTCACCAGGTTTTATATTTAAAATCAACAAATAAAATGACTTTCTTTTTGCATAAAATAAAACAGTAACATTACCATTTTATGAAACCTTTATTTGAACATTTTGTTATTAGATAAACTGTTGTCAGTCATGTTATCATTTAAGATCCAGATATCATTGGTAAAGGTCACATTTCAGCCTTTAATTAAAGAAAAAGTGAAGTCAAAATGATAACTGATTAATAAATGATGAATGAATAGAATGCCACAGGCCTGTACTCATTGTGATGGGTTTAATTGGTTTTGTCCCATCATGCATCACAGTATGGTGAGGGTGTATCACCAGCAAACTCATGATACTTTAAGAATCGTGATACAGAATTTGTTTGTTCCTATCTTATTACTGACTGTTTACTTGTCTTTAACACTTTAATATTTGAAATTCATATTAATCTAGTTGTTTTTGCTATGGTATTTTTTTTTTATTACAGGCAAAATTCCTCTTGCAGTGTTATGTAGGCTGCTGATGTTTGCTCATGTTATTCAGCTGCAACAGAATGCTGTAAAAATGTTTGACATCTAGACTTAATTTTTTTTTATATTGGATTTTTTATCTTACTGGAATCGAAACTAGGAATCGATAAGAATCGGAATCGATAAAATTCAAACGATACCCAACCCTAGTATGAAATGTTACGAACATAGATAAATAACTGCTGATAGTCAATCATATTTACAGTACAAACCTTTTCAGTGAAGGTTTCTTTTTCAGTGAATTTGTCATTTTTCCTTCGTTGTCAGTTATAATCATCAAAACTAAGAGATACACATTTGAAATATATCAATCTGTGTGTAATGAATGAATATAATATACAAGTTTCACTTTATGATTGGAATTAGTTGAATAAATGAACTTTTTGATGATATTCTAATTATATGACCAGAACCTGTATAAGTAATGGTGTATGTTTCATGTTAATATTGGGCACTCCCCATCAGGTACAATATTCTGATTGTTTGCATCTTGTTTTTAAGCCTATAAATATTACTAGGGCCCAAGTCACAAAGGCACAGAGCTCTATTTATTTCCTTAGGATTCTTTATTTATTTTAATTTCATTGACTATCTGGGGGTTTTGGCGTCATTAATGTGTGCAAAACTCTTGAAATTGGCACACACGATGGAATCTGTGGCCATTAGGATGCCGCAGAGGCTGAGACCCGCGCATGACTCAGTGGCTCTACTCTGGAACAGAGTATAGTTTTAGCTACAGTCACAAAAATTGGTACATATATTTTACTAATCAAGCTGGACAACTTTCTAATTTACAGTCATTAGCTATGACCAACAGGAAGTCAGCTGTTTGATTTGGATATGGATCTTTGGAAAAATATAGCTGTGAATTAATGCATACTCCTCAGAGGACAATTATACTATTATACTAAATGATGCCAAAACATTTAGTATGATCTCTCTTATTTTTTGAAAATTATACACATTTTGACAAATTCTGCAAGGGGTGTCCAAACTTCCGAGCCCCACCGTAACAATGAACAATACATTTTCACAGAAATTATTAATTTTTTTTATGTTAGTACACAGTGCATTAACTAATATTCACAGATAAAATGTAAAAAAAAAAAATAATGTTTACATTTTGAATATTGGCATTAAAACATGCTATACAATTATTGTTTGTTTATTACTATAATTAATGTTAATAACTGAAACCTTGTTGTAAAGTGTTACTAAAGTTTTATGTATTGTTCTATTGTATATGTGTTTCACAGTCTTGATGGTTGGGATAAACCCTTTAATTGGCTTATCCCTTAAAACCAGACTGCCGTAGGGTTACTGTAAATGCACTGATGCTGCCGGGGTGGCGTTTGCACTGATGGCTTGGGCCCGCTGCTTGCAGCTATATTGTAAGCTTATATTGTAATTTACTCATTCTAATATATTTTACAAATCAACTTTTCATTGATGGTAGGTTATCATTGAACACATTTACACACACACTGCATTTAAAAGATAAAAATGAACTACTGCGCTGTCTTCACTGTAGCTCAAGCACATTCAGCAACACAGAAGCTTCTCAGCACTGCCCCACAATTGTATAAATAAAATGGCTTAACCGCTAAAGAGCTACACTATCTTTCTCAACAAGGGGCTGGTAACATCATTGTTTCTAAAGCAGTTAAACTCAGAGAAACAGAGAAAACCTGGCGAAACGCTAGTAGATACATACACAGCCTTTCTCTCATAAATGAACAGTCGATGAATTACACTTTTCTGAGAATAGAATATTGAAGTGGAGATCGCTGAACTGCAAGTTAACCATTGTTTTCAGAAAGCAAGCGTGCATACATGAGAGATAATTCTATGTTTCGCAAGTGTGAGTCTATGTCTGGGATTATATCGCTTTATATCAGACAACCCTGGTTGATTTCCTCTGTGGCCAGATTTTTTATAGCCTATATAATATTCTCTATTCATTATTCTTTAGAAACTTTGCACTTTTCTACTCCGTTTTAAAGGTGCTCTTGTGTTCAAATTTATCGCGGTCCACTGCTGTGCATGTCAAGTCACCTTTATTTATATAGCACTTTTAACAATAAAGATTGTGACAAAGCAACTAAACAGCATTGAATATGAAAATAGTGTGTCAGTGTGTCATATTTGAATTCATTTCATGGCATGTGCCGTGGTAACAATACTGAGACAGCTGTATAAATACCTGCATCAGCATATCTCTGTGACGTTACATTGTGTATCGATGTACCGAACACAGTCTCTCTGTGTTTCAGGGCTGCTCCGGCTCCATCTGTGAGAAATACGGTCTGGAGGTCTGCACCTGCGCCAGTGTGGACGGCAAAGACGAGACCGAGCTCTGCCACGTGTGCTGCATGGAGAGAAGTCCGTACAGAGCGTCAGACTGTCATATAGATCACCTATATAGAATATTATATATATACTGTATATATATACATATATATGTGTGTGTGTACATTGAACGAAAACCTTTTTAAAACACTGCTAATAATCCTACATTTCATATTACTGTAATTTCTTACATGTCTCTCTTCTCACAGTAGATTAATTTCCATTGAGTCAAGATTCTGAATGATTTTAACAAGACACAATTTCAGAATCAATTAATGATTAATAATAATATAGGATTAATAGAACCAGAAATTGGAGAGCACTGATTTTTAATAGTTCATATTTGTTTTGGAGATTATGCATACAGAAATGTTTGGAGAATGATACTGTAACTTGCATTCATTTATTATTTCTTTTTTCAGTGCAATTACTAAAAGAAACACAAGATGATGTCAGTTGCATTTGTATGAAACAGAATTATGTTTTATCAGTGAATATATGATTATTAAATGCTGTGATTGACCAATCAGAACCACACATTATAGAGAGCTGTGTAATAAACACCACTCAGTTAAATAACCGTGCTTAGATTAGAGATACAGCACACTTCTTTAGTTTAGATCAGAAAATGTTCTCAATGCAAACCTGTGTCCGCAGTGAACCCCAGCACCTGCAGCAGCACAGGCTCCGAGCGTCTCGCCCGCTTCTTCAATAAGAGGGTCACCACTCTCCAGGCCGGCTCGCCCTGCAACGACTTCAAGGGCTACTGCGACGTCTTCATGAAGTGCCGTCTGGTGGACGCTGATGGTCCTCTGGCGCGCCTGAAGAAGGCCATCTTCAACCCAGAGCTATACGAGAACATCGCAGAGTGGATTGTGGTGCGTGTCCCATCATCTCCGATCATCTGTGGGCGTCTGAGAGGGTTTATTCTGTGCTTGTATCTGTGGCGAGTGGGGCGGGGCCGAGAGGCGTGGGAACGAGGAGTGAGGCCAGGTGTAGTGATTGGAGATGAGCTGCACCTGCGCCCCACCGCCCGAATCGAGTCCCACGTAGGAGATGGAAGGATATAAAACTGGAGCGACGACCATGAAGGACGAGAGAGGACCAGGCCTGGGACATTATTTTAGGTGTTTGCTTTTATTTGTGCGCATCAGTCGCCGTGAGGGGCTGACGCGCTGTTGTGTTTATTTTGGATATTAAAATGAGTTTTGATTGTGCGCCGGTTCCCGCCTCCTTCTTCCTGATGATTACAAAGGGAATATTGTTACAGTGGAAAAGCAAACACCTAAAATAATGTCCCAGGCCTGGTCCTCTCTCGTCCTTCACGGTCGTCACTCCAGTTTTATATCCTTCCATCTCCTACGTGGGACTCGATTCGGGCGGTGGGGCGCAGGTGCAGCTCATCTCCAATCACTACACCTGGCCTCACTCCTCGTTCCCACGCCTCTCGGCCCCGCCCCACTCGCCACAGTATCCCAGCGTGTTTACTCTGTGTTTGTGTCCAAGCGTGTTTATTCTGTGTTTAATTCTTGGAGCGTGTGTTTATTCTGTGTCTTTGTCTCAGGCTCACTGGTGGGCAGTTCTTCTGATGGGAATCGCTCTCATCATGCTGATGGCCGGATTCATTAAGATCTGCAGTGTTCACACACCCAGCAGTAACCCCAAACTGCCTCCTCCTAAACCTCTGCCAGGTAACCTGTCTCCTCACTGTCCAGCACTGAGACGTTTGAAACCGTCTATTTGTTTGTGTGATGCTGAAGAGTGTTTCTCTCTCTGTCTGTCTGGTGAAGGTACTCTGAAGAGACGACGAGCTCAGCAGCAGCAGCAGCAGCACCAGCACCAGAACCAACACCAGCACCAGAACCAGCACCAGAACCAGCACCAGCACGCTCACCAGAACCAGCGGGCCGCTCCACGCCAGGCTCAGCGTCAGCGCCAGCCCCAGTCCCGGGAGAACTACCAGATGGGCCAGATGAGACGCTGATGCCTCCAGTCCATGACGCTTCCTCAGACTGCCCTCCTCTCCGTCCGAGCATCAGTTCTGTTTTACCCTCCAGGGCCAAGGTTTACCGGGGTATCTGTACATAGTGTCTCCTGTCGTCCTTCATGAACTCCTCTCAAGACGCCTGGTTTGATATCAAACATCTTTTTATGGATTTGTGCCGAGCTTCAGCACAGAAAAGGACTTTTATTTTGTAAGAGCAGAAACGTTACACCTTCCCTTTTCCGCAGATGCGCGGCTGTATAGAGAAACGATATTAGCTGTATTATATGCGAGAACAGATTATCTCTTTTACTGTCAGTAAGAGATCTACACTTGCTTTTTTGTTGAAAATACTCAGGACTCAAACTCACTAATGAAGGAGGCGGTTCAGCGTCAGTCCGCCGTTTACATTCTTCATTCTGTGTGCGTTCGTGTTTGTTTGTATATAGCTACACACTTCTGTGGCAAGCCATTTCAACATTTAATCCTGAAAACTTCTTCTAACCCATTCTTAAGGTACTAGCCTCTTTATAAAAGTACTAATTCTCATAAGATACTAAGATGTGTTCATTAGCTGCTAGTGCTTATTATTTGAGAAGGGTCTGGCTGCAGACTTGCACTCTCAGACTTCTGCTTCGGCTAGCGACGTCACTTGCAGTCTTTTTTATATTAATTTTTTTTCTATTTATTTATAACTTTTTGTTTGAATCTTTCAAAATGTTACAACAGTAGCCAGGTGGTGAAGACAAGAAAAAAGAAACAAAATTACAATGTCACTTGCATTCGCTACTTGCACTCTCCGCTACCTGTGACGTCACTTGCAATCGACACAAATCGTGCATGTTGCCAATGGAGACAAGACGCTGTGGCCTACTACTATAATGTACAGGGTCCTGCAAGAAAAAGACAAGACCGGCAAATCCGTGGCCACAGAACAGCAGAATATGAACGCAATGCACAAAGTCTTTCGTTAAGCGTTTTCCTCCTGTAGAAAAAACAATCTCTTAATATGGCATAATGTATTAGGATACATTAAGTTCAATTAAACGACCAAATTCGATATATAGTTATTATTTAATGTACTACAAGGCAAGCAGATGGCTATGAACACAATGCGAACACTTAATGTGGCCTAATAACAGACTAAGATGATAAAGACGATTCAGCAGGCATAGCCTATATGTCTTGTTGTTGACTCAACGTATATACAGACCAGCAAATATGAACGTGCATTATGAAATGCATTAAGTGATTTTAAAAGGATCGGCTCCGTACAGGCAGGCAGACGAGTACAGAACGCAGTGTGTTAAATTGTACATAACGTTTTCCTCCTATAGAAAATCATTATAAATAAAACACATAATCTGGCAGTGATATAAACGAGTTGTAGACAGTTTATTCTATATGGAAAAATTCTTAACGCGAAACTTTGCGCGTTGTGTTTAATCTTGTCTCCATTGGCAACATGCACGATTTGTGTCGATTGCAAGTGTTAAAGGTAGCAGAGAGTGCAAGTAGCGATTGCAAGTGACATTGTAATTTAGTTTCTTTTTTTCTTGTCTTCGCCACCTGGCTACTGTTATAAAATGTTGGGAAATTCAAACAAAAAGTTAAAAAAAAAAAAAAATGCTAGCGGAAGTGCAAGTGTCTGAGAGTGCAAGTCTGACAGTGCAAGTCTGCAGCCAGACCCTCTTGTATTATTTAGGTACTAGTAACTTTTCAAAGGGGTCATATGATGCTGCTAAAAAGAACATTATTGTGTGTATTTGGTGTGAAAAGAATCTGGTATGAAATGTTTGTGGTTTAAAAAATGCGTATCTTCTGAAATGCTGTCTTTCTGAAATGCATTGATTTTTTTACAAAGCTTGTCATCCTGAAGAGCGAGGTGTGCTCTGATTGGCCAGCTGTTCAGTGCGTTGCGATTGGCTGATTGCCTCAAGCGTGTGATGGAAGTGTTACGCCCCTCACTGCTGTGTGTCCAGGAGCACAGAGACAAAACATGAAAACCCATTGCAAACGAGCCGTTTGTTGCATCTAGTGGGGACATAATTACTGATTATAATGACTTATACTGTGTTTTTACGCATTGCATCAGGTCGTGTAAACCCAAAACCTTTTGTGATGGGAGAAACGACAAACAACAAGCTCTACTCTACCCCAGCGGCTCTCAGCCCCAGTCCTCACGCCCCGAGCTAGGCATATTCTGCATGTCTCTCTGTGAACACACCTGATTCATTTCATCAGCTCGTTAGAAGTGAGCTCCGTTCATCAACTGTGTTCTCATTGACATGCTCCCTACACAGTGTTCATTGCTCCCTACTCCCTGAGCAGGGGAATCTGTTGAAGTTTACCTCACTTCCGAACATTCATTCATGGATTTGCACTGCACAACGTCTTCACACATGGACAAGTGTGACATCACATACCTCTAAATAAAGACAAATTAACTTCATGTCTCACATAGTTCAGTGCACTTTAAATAGAACATATACGTTCACTTTGAACTGGAATCAAGGGGGAATATCCTGTGACGTCCACTTCACAGGGCACTTAGATCAGATGTCAGAAGCGATGAGAAACATCCTAATCTGCAGAGCATGGGGCGCGAGGACTGGAATCAAGAACCACTGATCTAAACTTGATCATCAGTGTCAAATCCTTTACTTCTTTAAAGGTACTTACAGGCTGAGAGTCAGAACATTGTTGTCTTCTCTCTCAGGATCAGGAAACAGTCCTCATAAAATGTGCTGCACACATCTGAATATTAGGGTTGGACTGTTCTAGAACAGTGTTGTAAACACAACTGAACCACTGATTTCTAGCTGTGTCCTCTTTTGAAAGACCAAACAATGTAGCTTCGCTTTCTCAAAGAAAAACACTGATTCTCCACGACGTGACGGCGGCAGACAGAATCAGAGTTACACCACCTTTCATAGCGTGAACATTTGGGCAAATCTTCCCACAATGTGACGTAGACATGGGGCGTGTTTAAGTGAGGCAGTTTAGGAGGCATGGATTAGTCTCTTTGGGTTAGAGACTTTAGTCTTTGCTACTTTAGGGATCTTATCTATTCACGAACACTTCAAAGAGAAAGGAAAACTTAAAATTGCATCATATGACTCCTTTAAGGATAATAGTAGATATTTCAGTGGTGATTAGTAACTATTATGTTTCTAGGAACAAATTTCAGATTGCCAGTTCTGTGGGGATCTATCATTCAGATATTAGCTTCATCTCTGATTAGTATGCATTCGTAATGTGACTAATGTTTTTAAACGGGTACGATTCATTACGCAAAAAAAAAATCTAATGACGCCGCTGTCCACGAGTACTGTTCAAAACAAGCAACAGAAAAACATGAAGAGTTCAACCAATCAGAACATTTTTTTTTTGTTTTGCCATTAAATAATTTCTGTATTTTATTTCTCTCTTAGTAGCCTATAGTTTATAGTTCTGACAGAAAGTAAAGGCGGACAGAGACGCGGTGTTTAATGTGTTTGAGATCGGCTGTTTCCCTTAACGCATAACTTGCGTTGCACAGGTATATTCCCCATCTGTAAATGTAAAAAAAAACATGACAATATTTGTATTTTCTGTCAGAAGTGCATGAGTTTTTGCTTCAGCAGTTCTCCGCTAATCTCCAGAGACTTCTTCAGAACGAGCGCTGAAATAGGAGCACAATAACTCTGACTAAACATTTTGCTGAAATATTCGTAGATGGACAATTAATGTGTATTTGTGTGATAGCTCTAACTGTAAAATGTAATGGCTTAATCAAAATAGCCTTTTTACTAAATTAGTCTGTGCTTTTTATTATTTTCCTTTTTAGTTTAGTAACTTTAACTTCTGCTTTAAAAATATGTCTGTTTTGTTTTTAGATTGCATTGTTGCACTGTAATGTGATTTTAACATATTTGCCTACATTACATTCACTTTGTTTAATCCAAATACAACACACAGAGATATAGGCTGCCATATAGCGCAAATCAGCCAAAAACAAAACAGAGATATTGATTTTTGCTCGTATCATCCAGCCCTATGCAGAAGTGTCCTGGAGTTTTAATTAAAGTGTACCAGAGGGTTTTTTTCTTAAATAGCATAAAAAAATAAAATAAATAAATAGCAAAGAATAACTAAACAATTATGGTAAGCAGAAAAATAAATAAACCCTAAAACAGCCCCCCCCCCCAGGTCTGTAATTGTTACTAGTTACTGTTCTTACCTTAATAGAAGACCAGTAAAATGAACAAGGTACCTTTAGTCCGAATGCTCACTGTAGAGCATGATTAAATATCTTACTAGTACAATAAAAAATCTTGCCAGTGGCATTTGAAATATGTATTAGTAACTAGGTACTACTATCTATTAAAGAGGTAAAGATGTGCACTAGTGAAAGAGTGCTAGCAGTGTGTGTGTAGATACTAGCATGTTGTAGGGATTCAATGTTGAAGAGGCTTGCCATACACTCACATTCACCAACACTGAGGAACGTGTGCATGAAGAGCAGCCCAGACCTGAGTTTAATGTGTTTAACCGTACGATCATGAAGAAACCTGCACTCACTGAGCATCCTGGGAAAGAGGAGGATTCTCACGGTCACATTAACACGTTTAGTTTACAGACTCTGACAGAAACGCACCTTCATCATCTTCTTCATCATCGTGGAGACGGACTGGTCTCTCGTGAACTCTGTACAGTAACTGGAGGATTTCTGTTGGTTTTGATACTGTTCTTTTGTTTCAGCGTTTGTGAGTCAGGGCCGACCGAGAGGAACAAACCGGCTCGGCGCTCTGGATTAAAGAAGATTTGCCTGTATATTACTTTTTTTTTATTTTTACGTAGTCTTGGTGAAATTTCATAGAAGAAAAGTGCACTGAAAAAATGTTGTAGGTGAAAATAGGCCGAACATTAAAATTGAGAAATGAATGAAAAACCAGAACAAAAAAAGAAAACTGCTGTTGGTTAATGTTCACTGTGTTTTATACAGTACCTAAATTTTTGTTCACTTTGAACATTTTTACGTAACATTTCAGAACGTATTGTCTAAAGAGATGTAATTTTTTTGGAGTTCTTGAACTGCATTAATAAACAGACTGGGTTGAAGCGCTGCGGTGTGTGTTCTGATGTTTGATCGGACAGCGTGTGAACTCCTGCTCCTCCGAGATCCTGAGACGAGAACCTCCAGCAGAACCGCAGAACCACGTCCTACACAGAGACATGACCGCACATACCCTTACAAACCAGAACTGAGATTCATACATCGTCTGAAAGATGAAGAAATAAGCTTTCCGTTGATCTATGGTTTGTTAGGAGGACAAGACGCTTCTAGAAACCTTCCTGCGCAGCTCCAGTACTGTTAGAAGAGTTAGGCTCAGATCTCTGGCTGCTGTCAAACAAACATCTCACTTATTATTACAATTAATGGCCAAATGATTGTTAGGAAATGTAAACTAATATTTCCTTCTGAAACATTAGAGGAAAATATAGAAATAACTGACTTCAAACCATTTTCAGCTGCTGGAAATACTAGTGTTCTCATCATTTAGGACAGCACTGTATGACGTGAATATATATCTTTAAGTCAAATATATGGAGGACAAATATATTTGAAATGCTTTTAAATTATATAGAATATTTCAAATATATGCAATTGTTAAAGATGATTTGAGAAGTGTCCAAAAGGACTGTTAGACAGTTTTCAGGGGAAACAGAAACTCACTTCTCTTGACTCTCTCCTGATTTGATGCAGATCCTCCAGACGCTGAGCTCAGGGTCTCGATCGGAGCTGTTCCAGCTCAAGATGTTCCTGACACGACTCATCCAGCTGGACCAGACCAGATCTCCCTTCCAGACCAGTCTCACGGAGCGGAGCCGGCCCAGATCCGAGGCCACGGCCAGCAGAGACGAGAAGGACTTCAGAGCGCCGCTCTCCTGATGCCTGCAGACGCCACAACAACTCAGTCATATCTCCACGCACTGCACTGGATTCTCCATCAATCATGTTTTAGAGTCTCAGATCTGATCCTCAGGATCTTTTGAGGAGCGTTTGTTTCCAGAAGCTTTACTTTCACTGTTCCTCAGCGGAGGAATGATCTTCACAAGCCTCCAGAACATCTCACATCTTCTGAGGAGCCTTGATTTCTTCAGCTCTCCATCACTGTGTTATATGTGCGGATCATCTACATCTCATCTCACTACTGGAGATATAGAGCACAGACTCATGTTTACATCAGTTTATATCAGTATCTGCTTTACTGAAGATGAACAACTCGTTCACGAGTGAAGAACCGGTTGCATCGGTGTTCGGATCACCAGTAGTTCTTTTGGTAAGTTCGATTCAATAAACCGGTTGAAGAAAACGGTTCACCGGTTTTTTTGCGCTCGACGTAATGGCGTCATTTGCGATGATTGCCCTTGATTCAAGCCTTTGGTTTACCCGCGCTCATAACACTAGCACAGAATCAGTTCAGAATCAATCACAAAACAATCAGTTCAGTTCAGACGCTCTGTGTGTCGGTCTGCTTCACGCTGAATCACACATGCGCAGTATCATCAGCTCCTCGGTTCTCGAATCGGACGCGTCTGACAGAAACGGTTCTTCACTCGAGAATGAGTCAGTCTATTGTTCGTTATCTGGCTCGGCTCGGTGTTCATCTTCAGTTCTCTCTTCACAGCAGTTCAGTCAGTGTACTGTTTGAGTGCATGCATTACTCCGGGATACTGGTTTGTTTGAACTCAGAGGGAGTGTCAGTCACATTAAACAAGTTCACAGCTTAAGTCATTTGTGGATTAATGCGTATTGGAGACGCGAACCGTTTAAAACGATTCAGTTCGATTTGGTGAACTGAATGATTCGTTCATGAACCGGATATCACAAACTGCTTTGATTTGAACTCTCTCTCACAACTGACACGGAAGAGAAGACAATGCTGAATAAAGTCGTCGTTTTTGATATTTTTGGACCAAAATGTATTTTCGATGCTTCAGAATATTCTAACGGACCCTCTGATGTCACATGGACTACTTTGATGATGTTTTTCTTACCTTTCTGGACATGGACAGTAGACCGTACACACAGCTTCAATGGAGGGACTGAGAGCTCTCGGACTAAATCTAAAATATCTTAAACTGTGTTCTGAAGATAAAAGGAGGTGTTACGGGTTTGGAACAACATGAGGGTGAGTTATTAATGACATAATTATGATTATTGGGTGAACTATCCCTTTAAGTCATGGTTCTCCTCAAATGTTTTACATCCAAATGAGAGCAAAACAGAAACCATTGTGTCTGGGTCTTCGAGAGCCCCCAAGATCTGGACTCCTGCAGAAAACTGTTTGAGAGAAATCTGGGTGTTACCTTTCACTCAAGTTCGATAAACAGATATATTCAGTAGTCAAATCCAGTTTCTTCCAATTAAGATTGCTATCAAAAGCCAAGATTTTTTGTCATTTCAAGAGTAAGAGAGAGTGATTCATGCTTTTGTGTCCTCACGACTCGATTATTGTCATTCTGTTTATATGGGATTATTCCACAGATTTGATCATTTCTCTCCTGTATTATGCTTTTAAAGCTCTAAGTGGAACGGCTCCTGAATTCCTGAGTGATCTTTTAAGCCCAAATATATCTGCTAGACCGTTAAGATCTTCTGAGAAAAGAGTGTTGATGGTGTTGAAGGGCCTTTTCAGTTGTTGGGCCAAAACTGTGGAATATTCTCCAAGTTTCCCACTGATTAGTTCCTTCAAGAATCCACATGTTAAAACTTACCTTTTTTAAGGTCATATAATTTTCCTTATAAACTGTTTATTTTATGACTTTTTAGCAAGGTGTGTACAGCACAGTGCTCAACTACTGTTATTTTATTGTGCTTTATAAATACATTTAGATTGATTTAGAATTTCATGAGAAAACACCCAATAAATTGTGGGTATCATAGCTACAAGAATGATTTTGGTTTTATTAGGCTGACCAAATGTGCCATTTTCAGAAGACATGTCCTGGCTAAAATTGCCTAAAATATCCACTTTTTGGTTTTGTTTGCCCTGTATGTATGACAAAGTACGGTGAGAGCTCTAGAGAGCAGACGGCTTCTTGTGTTTGTGAATCGCTCTCACGGTACTCTGATGTCAGACACAGATCGATGTGTTCAGTGCTGCTTCAAGTCAACACTAATATGTTCACGTATTTGCATCGCTTTGACCGTCCTCTGTTGATCCCACCTACTTACACACCACAATTCGTTTGGTCACCCTATTTTTATTAATAATAAAACAATGGCTAATTTTAGGAGGGTAACATGGAATCTCAGAGAGAATATTAGATGCTTTGTTATTAGTTAAATTACTACCAACATCAAAACACATTATTCATTTCAACAGACAAAAACGTTTCACAGGATTATGAATGTACCTAAAAGTGATGCACAGGCTTCCTCTTTTTCTATTCTCTGTACCGGACGGCTGATGTCTTTTAGGGGTATATTTGTCCATGAATAATGATCATTTGCATTCAGCCGCAAACATGAGGAGTGAGGAGGGAGAAGTGTGTTTCAGACTTTTAAATGATGTTTTTTGTGTGTATGTGTATATATATATAGATATATAGGTCCCATATATATGTAATTTAAATCTGTCCATTAGCTCTTGTGTCTTGTGTGTAGTTATCTCTGTGACTCACAGGTTTATGGGTAGCTCTGGGCTCTCTCCTCCGATGCCGTGGAGTGTGACGGACAGCGAGGACTCGAGCGGCTCGATCAGGTTCTTCAGCAGGACTCTGATCTGATAGTGAAACACTGAGAGAGAGAGAATCAGCTTCTTTCTGCTGTGTGAACACATTCACCGACACACTGACCTCTGCTCTCACACACACACACACACACACACACCTCTGTCCTCTCTCTCACACACACACACACACACACACACACACACCTCTGTTCTCTCTCTCACACACACACAAACACACACATGTTCACACACACACACACACACACACACTGACCTCTGCTCTCACACACACACACACACACACCTCTGTTCTCTCTCTCACACACACACAAACACACACGTTCACACACACACACTGACCTCTGCTCTCTCTCACACACACACACAAACACACACATGTTCAGACACACACACTGACCTCTGCTCTCTCTCACACACACACAAACACACACATGTTCACACACACACACACTGACCTCTGCTCTCTCTCACACACACACACAAACACACACATGTTCAGACACACACACTGACCTCTGCTCTCTCTCACACACACACAAACACACACATGTTCACACACACACACACTGACCTCTGCTCTCTCTCACACACACACAAACACACACATGTTCACACACACACACACACTGACCTCTGCTCTCTCTCTCACACACACACACACACACACACACACCTCTGTAGGGCGGCTGGGGTGTGGTTCTGAGGTACAGGCCTGTAGCGCTCCTCCCTGGTCGATCGTGCCGCACATCTAAGCCCAGTGTGTTACAGCGCAGCTGCTTGCAGTCCAGACACAGGCCTCTGCTGAAGGCGCTGTCGTCACGGCAACGGTAGCCTATTAAGGGCTGGCTGGCGTTGATGAGGGAGTCGGTGAAGAGTTTTACGGCACGCTCATGGGCACATTTAATGGTCTTGGGAACTCCTGTAAGACAGAGCGTCTGTGTGAGCAGGTGAGGCGCTGCTTCGCTCTATTTTTAATCATTGGGTGTGTGTAAATATGCACTTGGCAGACATATTTCAGTTGAGTTTGCTGTTTCACATAAGTGCAATGTATAATTAAGAGTGTGTGCCATTAAAAATGTTAAAGCACAGACAGTAAGTACATTTTATTTATATAGCACATTAAACATAACAAAGCTATTGAAAGTCCTGAACAATGTCAAATAAAATTAAAAGAGAAAAGGAAACACAGAAAAGGAACGAGGGACATATAAAAGAGGTGTAAAAACTGGAGGCTTGAAAGCAATGACTGAGGAAGACCTGAGTACAGTGAATTACAGTAATCTAAACGAGAAGTGATAAAAGCATGAATAATATTCTCCAAATGATGAAAAGACAAAAACTATTTAAATTTGGAGATGACCCATAGTTGATAAAAACTATTCCTAACCCATAATTGATAAAAATTATCCCCTAACCCTAACAGAATTAATTTGTCTGGACAAACATAATTCTGAGTCTATGATAACGCCCAGGTTTCTAAACTGTGAAGAAATGGCAGGAAAATAATTTGCCCAGCTCCTTAATAATATGCTTTCTTATTTTGGGGGGACCAAAAGCAATAATTTTTGTTTTGTTCTCATTGAGTTGGACAAAGTTATTTGATAACCATATTTTTATTTCTGAAATACATTCCAGCAATGAATTCCAGCTTTTGGGGCAGCTGTGGCCTAATGGTTAGAAACTTGGACTAGTTATCCAAAGGTCACAGGTTTGAGTCTCGGTGCCAGCAGAAGTTGTAGGTGTGAGGGAGTGAATGAACAGTGCTCTCTTCCTCCCTCAATACTCATGACTGAAGTGCCCTTGAGCAAGGCACTGAAAAGATGAAAAGAAATGAAAAGAACCATTGTGCTTCCTGATAATATCCCCCAGAGGGTCCATATATAAGTTAAAAAGAAGCGGTCCCAGAATAGAGCCCTGAGGTACTCCACTAATTATTGGGGCAGATAATGAGGAAAACTTACAAAAATACCTATCTGTGAGATATGAGCTGAACCATCGTAAGGCTGTGCCCCTGATACTGAACAGATGTTCTAAACGGCAAATAAGAACATTATGATCCATGGTATCAAAGGCAGCTGTAAGATCCAGTAGAATCAATACTGCATTTTTACCGGCATCAACTGCAACCAAAACATAATTTAATGCTTTAAGCAAAGCAGACTCTGTACTCTGATAAGTAGTGAAACCAGATTGGAAAGGTTCTAATAAATTAGCTGTATTTAAGAATGTGATCAGCTGTAACTCTTCAACTTTATCCAAAAGCTTTGACAAAAATGATAACTTTGAGACAGGCCAAAGATTGTTAAAGCAACTTTCATCCAAACCTTGTTTCTTGAGCAAAGGCTGAACAACCGCTTGCTTAAAGCAGTTCAGAACCACACCAGTGTCCAAAGATGAGTTAATCAACACTTGAACACTAGGGACAATTACTGGAAAATCTGCTTTTATGATCACGGAAGGAACAACATCCAGTGAGGAGTTAGTAGACTTTTTTCATTTTGTTAACGAGATGTTGAAAATGGCAAAAAAAAAATGGACTAGCAGGCGAGTTCATATGGAATTACATTTGTTTCAATAAAAATGAACATAACTTTATAAAACTGAATTTAACTTTTTCAGAAAGTTTAAAAAAAAATATGCCATTACAAAAGAAGGATAACAATTAAAAGGAAAAAAAATTAAATCAGTCGCACAAATTTAACAGGCTCTTCAAATATGATTCATTCTTTGTTAATGTTTTTCAAAGATTTGTTTTTGCTAATCATGGATTCTTAATGCATTGCCACAGATTTTGCTTATGCTTTGCAGTTTTTCGTTTGGTGTTTGATACAGACCTCTCATGGGGGCGGACTTAACAGTGATCTACTCTGATTGGATAGTGAGCTTTTGATGGACAGGTGCTCTCTGACCGGGAAGTACAGACTATTGGAAATATTGGAAAGATCTTGCAATGATTAAATCTGGTCTCTACCGCAAAAGTTTGTTTTCACAGACAAAGTAAAAAATTTATTTTAAGCTCATACACAGGTTCTACCCTGTAAAGAAGTTTTTACAAAGATTTAAATCTGACATTGATCTCACATGCTCTTTTTGTTTGAGTTCTGAAGAAACTGTAAACTTATTTTGGTCATGTCACGACACTCAGAAACTTTGGGATGATATTGGTGTGTTTGTCAAGTTAAGATTTTGCCAGGCTTCTCAGTACATATGAAAAACATATTTGGGTATTATGACTCTGACCCCACAAACGAAAATAACAGTTTTGTTATTAATTTAACATTTTTTCCTAAACAAATTTCACATTCACAAATGCAAATTCTCTAACTGCAAACCTGTCTTCTCTATTTCTCTAAAAGAAATGGAAAACTATTTGAATGTAATCTCAGTATCTACTAATAAGAAAGCTATAAGGACTGTTAGATTTGCTCTGCCTTTGATCTCCTTGTGTAATTTTGTTTAGATTTTGGCCCTCATTAGTTCTATTTTATTCCCTTTTTCGTGGTGGATATTATGTGATGCATGTTTATACATTTGTATGTTTTTGTTCTCTGCGTTAATAAAAACAGAAAAAGAAATAAAAAAAGCTCTCGGGGTGATTTGTATGCAATATGTCGTGCCTTGTATTACTAAGTATGTAAATAATATTTGACCTTCGATCGTCTCAGTAAAGATGAGCTCTCAGGAGACACGGAGTGACATCGTTTTCCTCCTCCGCTTGTCCTTCAAGGCAGCTTGAAGTAAGCTTGTGTTACTGAAGTAACATCAATACAAGTTTTTCGTTACAGTGTGCTACAGTTTGTTGCAGGTTATTATTGTCATTCAGTAACACAAGCTTACTTCAGGCTGCCTTGAAGGACGAGCTCATCTTTACAGACTGAGACGATCAAAGGTCAAATATTATTTACATATTTAGTAATACAAATCACAACGAGAGCTTTCCAATATGCACGCCACTGAGTTGCATCTGTACTTCTCGGTCATAGAGCACCTTTCAATCAAAAGCTCATTATCCAATCAGAGTAGACCCCGCCCCCACGAGAGGTTTGTGTCAAAACACCAAATGAAAAACTGGCAACCGTAAGAGAAATCTGTGGCAATGCATTCAGAATCCAAGATTAGCGAAAACGAATCTTAACAAAGAATGAAGCATATTTGAAGAGCCTGTTACATTTGTGCAACTGAGTTCATTTGTTTTCTTCTTTTGTAATGGCGTATTTTTGATAGTTGATTTCTGAAAAAGTTACATTCAGTTTTATAAAGTTTTGTTCATTTTTATTGAAACAAATGTAATTCCATAAGTTCAAAGACAGGTCTGAGAGCTGTAATGTAAAAGATAAGTGAATGGCACTCATTTTGTCAACAAAAAATGTCAAACATTTCTCAAAGAGCCCTGCTGACGGCTCCCTAGAAAACTGGGAATTCAGATTAATTACTGAATTTATTGTGGAGAATAAAACCCTAGGTCTATGACAGTGTGTGGTAATCAGTTCTGAAAAATATTTTGATCTAGCTAATTTAACAGCGCTCTGAAACTTAAACAGACACAAGACACAGTAAGACGATCATGCTTCCATCTCCTCTCTGCTTTACAGAGTGAGCGTTTTCATCCAACCAGTACTACGATTTTATCTTTACTTACAAGTTTCATTTGAAAATGAGCGATAGAATCTAAGATATTAGAAACTTGGTTTCCAGTACAAATATCTAAATATTATTTGTATTCAAGATATATTCACTCGATTACCAAAATGACTTAACATATTAAGTTTTGTTTTTTGCAAAATGTATCAACCTTATGTATGTTTTTGCTTAAAAAAGTAATAATAATTGTTAGCAGGGCAAGAAAAATAATATTGTTTCCCTTTGAATTCCAATTATTGTTCTTATCCCACTGGCAGATTTTTCATAAGAAAAAATGAACAACATTTCAATATTTTTTTATACATTGCTTAATATCATAAGTAATTTTGCTAATCATGATTCAAGATACTTTAAATATTTTCACTAGAAAATGGGGAAGATAACCATAATAATTTTTTTTATATATGATATTTTCATGTTAACTTCAGTTACAGTTTAGTAATTCTGTTGATATTTGTTGTCATTATTATTACTTTTTGTTGTTTTCAATGCAAGCATGTCTATATAGTTTTTATACAGTTTTGTATTAATTTTACTTTTATTTATTTTAGTCATCAAGTTAAACTAGATGAAACTAGCTTAAAATTATTTTACAAATTTAAATGTTATATTTTAAGTTAAAAAAAAATTGTTTTTAGTTTTAGTTAATATATAACAGTGGTTCATATTCAGTTTATATTTGGTTCATATATGATATAGTTAGTCTGCTGTGCATTGGATTCTTCAGTCGCAAAGACATATTCCTCATTCAGCTGCTTCTGAATCCTCTTTCAAAAACTTAAAAATATGTCTGCGTTTTGTGCAATTAATCCAAAACTCAAGAACACATCCAGTTTGTTTGGCCTCTTATATAAATAAATGCAAATGAAATGTGTGCATGTTTTGTCCAGCTGTACCTTGCAGGCCGTACTGGAAGACGTTGCTGTAAATGTCCAGCATCTTGCAGCCGGGCTGAAAGGAGCCTCCGTTGGGGTAGAAGTCCACGTGAGCGACGCTCTGCTTTATTCCCACTCCTGGCATGATGCTGGAGCCGGTGAAGGTGTGGACAGCGTCCACGAACTGAGCGTCATCCGGAGACAGTCTGTCAAACGCCGGCAGACCCTCGAAGTGTGGCCCGGCCGGATCCAGACCTTCAGCAAACACACAAACACTTCATGTGCTTCGTCCAAACCCAATGATCTGGACTCTGGAAGAATGCAGGCATCTCTCTACCTATCTGAGTCATTTCAATTCCTCTTCATTTGTATAATTAAAACCTCCCAGCTTTCCTCCATGTCTCCACTCTGCGTGTTGTGTGCACCTGTTGTTTATGAGTTTTTTAATACCAGAACAAATAATGGGATGGTTTTTGCCACATGGACTTACACTTCATGTAGTAACTTCTGTTGTGATTGGTCGCACGCACAGCAACAGATTCAACACATCCACAATGATTCAGGCTTAACAGATATAATGATACAATAATACATACTGATGCTTCTGTTTGGCACACTGTAATTGAGTTTGTTTATCTGTTATGTGACACACTATGTTTCATTTGAAGCACTCTTTAGGGTCATAATGTTCTGTAATTGTATTAATAATGTATTTTTACATAAATTGGTTTTTATTCCAAAAAATATTTTAAATTATGGAATTTTGAATGGGTTTATAGAGACATAAATATGACAAAATGCTCTGATTTAGAATGATTTGTGTAAATCTGAATTATAGTGTGATTTAACAAATCTAATTCCCATCAGCTGAGGTCATATAATTGGACTTCAAACATTCAGCTGTGTATTGTGATGAATTCTGAAGGTAATGCTTTTCTAGCATGGGTGTGCTTGTGGCTCTGATGTTCATGGTTCATGTTCGTCTGAGACAGAGTAACAGTCACTGAGATAAATATCCAGATCTGTTCAATCCTGTCTGATCACGTGCATGGCTTCATCTTACCGGTAATACGGCCCACTTTCCTCAGCCCTCTGAAATGACTTCCAGCGAATCCGGCCACATGCGCTCCCAGACTGTAGCCGATCAGATGGACGTCATTCATGGAGAGCTCAGCCACTTCCTGTCGAGGGAGGAAGTATCATCAGGTTCAATCTTAGGTAAAAATATCACAGCCTTTCAGAGTCGCACTGCACTCGTTTATAATGTACTCGTTTTTAACATTATTAAAAGTACACACTGACTGGAATACACTTGCTGGTTTGCCATTTAAACGCACATTTTTTGCTTTAATTTATTTTCAATAAATCTAAACCTACTGCTGCTTTCAGTATGGATATAAAAGTCACACAATTTGATATTCAAACTCACATTTGACACTTTTAACTTTGAATAAGATAATCAGTACCTGAGATTATCATTTCCACAGATTGTTTGCTGTTGTTCCAGCGACTGGTTAGGACAAAAAGATTAACATGGAAAAGATCTCGATATCGCGTATTGTTAGGACATGGTGTTTTACATTGTTATTCATACATTGTTCACAGAGAATTTGTATTCTGAAACGTTTTAGTTGTATGTTCACCTAAAGTTTCTTAAATATAGCTTCTTGTTTCATAATGTTGAGAAAACATTCTAAAGTAACTTTCCAATGTTCTCAAAATGATACAATGGAATGTTCGCTTGACATTCTAAACATTTTTATTTAGCCTTGTTCAGCCACTTTTGACTGAAGAATTAATATATATATATATATATATATATATATATATATATATATATATATATATAATTTCTTTTTATTTATTTTTTATTTTTACCTCATCAGAATGGTCCGAAACCTGGTAAAAAGGTTTTGGCATTCCCAATGTATAAAAAACACATTGACATGATTCAAAAACTTTGGATGGTCCTGAAACTAATTTGTCACACTGAATTGTTTGCAGTCAAAAATGGGAGCTAAATTTAGTGAATACTTTGAATCTGAAAAACTAATTTTTTGAGATGTCAACCTCAACTTTTGAACACAACTTGTTTAGATATATGCCTTTGATTTCCATACATGTTACTGTAATATTAAATTAGTAGCTACATGTAATATTATTTTCATAATAATGAACATTATTTGTCTTTTTTTTAGCTTTTTAGCTTTTTCCATAATGCAATAGCAGAATATATAAATTAGAATAGAATAATATATATTGGAGCTTGACCTTGTCCCAGGTTTACCCAACTATGATGACTTCCCCTTCAGAGAACCCCAGAAATAAGGTTTGTTCTGGATTTGGTTTAACAAATGTTTCCGCTGAAGTCCCTCATTACCTCCAGCCATTTGAGCAGCGCGGCCACGTCCCGCCCCACCTGTCTGCTATTCTTGGCTGCGACTGGATACGGCTGAAGTGCCAGCTTCCTCCAATCACTGATGAACACATTGACCCGCTCGAGCCGGAGCTTCAGTGCAGAAGCCAGATTGAAGATCCAGGGCTCCATGCGTCCATTCATCTGAGAGCAGCAGGAAAGCTGACGTCACTTACACTCAATCATGCAGCAAAACAAAGCCAACACTAAGTGTTTGTCCATTTCCTCCGTCTGGAGGAACTTCCTGTCTGCTCTACATGTTTATTGACTCATGAACTGAGTTGTAAAGCAGCGATATACACTGTCTAACAGGAAGTAAACACAGATATGATCCCGTTTTGCTTGAGAAACAGCTCTGTGAGCATTAAACAGATTGGTTTCTATAGTAGGAACCTTCATAAAAGTGCTGGTCTCACTGAGCTCTGATTTTCTGCAGGCTTTATGAAGGTAGATTTATGTTTATTGAAGACATTTTCTAAAACAATAGAGATGGAAAATCAAATGGAACACTATATAAATCTGAGTCGACTTAATGAGTTGTATTAGCATAAGAATTCAACTTCTAACTAATTTCCTTTAGATTTAAAGCATTTTATGAAAACATCTTAAGTCTTGAATTTCTCTGTTCCCAAATGCTAGAATACTGGAATATCTTCTACTGTTTCTTCTGATCACACTGCATTACAAATATGCAAATATCTGCCCGAGGAATCAGAAACAGGTCTTCATTCCCTACTGACAGATATTTAGGGCCCAAGCCCTAAGGGCCCTATTGCTCTTCTGAGGTTTATTCTTGTTATTTGTGCTAATCTTGTTCTTGTAAATGTTTCTGGGTTTTAGGATTCTTAGATATTTTGTATTCTAAAACAAGACTAAAACTGACAAAGATATTCATTCTATGCAGTGCATGCAAAATGGAATGACGTAACTTTATAAATTTAAGAGTTTATGCTCTCAACTGAGATCTTTATTTGTGGAGGGGTTAATTGAGACTTCTTAAGAGCCACATAAAGCATGTTCTGTGTTGTTTCTCTCACCGTCCATCCGTGTATAATCAGCACCAGTGGGTCACTGTGGTTGTAAGCACATCTGTGGAGAGTTTCTGACCGGAACGGGACCACGGCGCAAGTCTCCTCAAACACACTGCCCTCATGATACAGATGGAAGCTGGACTTTAGCACCGTCTTTACTGGAGGAGTCTCTGCTAAAATTAAACCCAGATGTGTAATTTCAGAGCACGAAGCCCCATCCCGTCACACTGTCCTGCGGCTTTCAGGACTTTCTGTGGCAAACGTTCAAAGAGCTTCTCTGAGAACATGCAATTAGAGAGTGAAGTTTGCTGTGTCAGTCTAAAATACGAGCTCCATGGCATGCTTTAACCGGCTGGTGGATCAGGACGCATGCTCTTACCTGTAAAGTTAGTATCTCCTCTGACAGACGCTGTGACAGCACTCATGAGGAGTAAAGCTCTCAGGACTCTCATGATCTTCTGCAGGGTTCAGGAGTTTCTGCTGTGGATCTGCTCTTCTGCTCCTCGAGGACGAGAGTCTGACTGAAGAGAGAGAGAGAGAGAGCGGGGCGGAGCCTGAAAGACTCTCTGCTCCGATTGGCTGCTGGCTTCAGCACAGTTTGAAGAGGGAAAGTACAGTGGTTTAACTGGAATGATAAAACTACCACTAAAAACATTCTGCAGTTTTACTTGATCTCCATTAGTTGGACAAATACTTCTCCTGCATGAGATCTCCTTCAGAAGAATGACATCTCAGATGTTAGTCTCAATAGCTCTTTTCACTCTGATCAGGTTCAGGATGAGTGTCTGATTCATTGTTTTATTGGAAATAGATCATATCTGTCAACTGAGCTCAAGCCAACACTTGTTCCAAACAGAGACTTCCAGTAAGCTGAAAGTGAAAGCAACATTTAATATGTATCACACTTATTAAAGTCATCTGAAACTGAACAAGAAATTGTACTCCTAAAAAAAAAAAAAAAGAGCATTTTAGGATTTTACCAAAAAGATTACTAAAAGTAACACTAACCATAACTGTCATACACCGCTTTAAATCAAACACAATGTCCTTCTTGGTTGGTTTTACTAAACTAGCAGTACAGCTGTACACCATGTAGACCTGTGTAATCTGGACTAGTCATGTGTCGTGTCTACAGTGTGTGTTTTTATTAAAAGGATCCCCATTAGCTACAGCCATGCTGCAGCTAATCTTCCTGGGGTCCTGAAAAATATATACATAAACAAAAGGAAAAATAAATCATTAAAAAATACAACAAATAAATGGAAAAGATAAATACACATACACATATACACATACATATATATACACATATCAAAGTACATATGTACCCTCATACGGGCATGAAATATACACACATATAAAAACACATTCGTACACGTACGCCTATATATATATATATATATATATATATATATATATATATATATATATATATATATATATATATATATATATATATATATACCTACACATGTTCACACACGAAAATAAATAAATCTAAACAGTCAGATGTATTATTTTTATAGATCCTGTTTTACATATAATTTAAATTTATTGACATTGTCAGTAAGTATAATATGCATTGGTAGTTTATTCCATTCCTTCATACCTCTGAACATAACAGTGTTTTTTATGGCATTTGTTCTTGCTATGGGTCAGGTGAAGTTGCCTTTAGTTGCATGTCTGGTGCTATACTGATGATTGTCTACACTAAAAGAAAGATACTTAAACAAAACAGAAGGCAATTTTGAAATGGAAATGTTTCTTATGAAAATTAACAGTGAATACAACAGTCTATCTTTGACCAACAACCAGTTAAGATTAATGTGCATTAATATAATATTTCTCCTATAGCTGCACCTAAGTGCTACACGAGCAGCTGATTTGATTCAATCTACTACATATTGTAATTCTATATTTAAAACAGTTTTTAGTTCCATTTGTGTACTTGCTGATGTATATATAGTTGAATCATCAGCGTACATGACGATTTTAGCATTATGTAAAGTGTATGGTAAATCATTCGTAAAAATACTAAATAATAATGGACCCAGACAACTGCCTTGGGGTACGCCACATGTGATTTTTCTGATACCTGAGAGACTGCCATTAAAAAACACTGTCTGTGTTCTGTTTGACAAATAACTGTACATCCATGTGATTGCTGACTGCTCAAAACCATAACAAGATAATTTTGTTAATAACAGTTTGTGATCTATGATGTCAAAAGCAGCAGAAAAATAAAAAAATACAGCACCAATAATATTTCTCTTTTCAGTCTCTCTAAGCCAATCATCAGACATGTGAGTCAGAGCAGTGGCAGTGGAGTGACTTTTTCTGTATGCATGCTGAAAATCTGTTAATAAATCATTTGTATAAAAATAGTTGTTAATTTGATCATATACTATAGATTCCATTATTTTAGATAATACAGGTAATATACTTATCGTGCGACTGTTGGGACCAGAGAAAGGCAATTTCTTATCTTTGGGCGGAGGAACTATTTTAACCTGCTTCCAAGCACGTGGGCAGGTACAGCAGTACAGCTGAGGTTAATGATGTGGGTTAGAACAGAGTCAGCAGCTAGTTTAAGAAGCCTGCTGTCAAGCAGTCAGTGTATGTGTTAAATGACCTAGAAATAAAAAGACTAAAATAAAAATAAAAACTGAAGTTAACTGGAAAACTAAAACTAACAAACAAAATCATTGACAATAAGCTATACAATAATTAAAAAGACAAACAAACTGAATTAAAAAAGCCAAATCGACCTGTAATAACATAACATGACAATTTCTTCAGTGTTTATGGAGAGGATTGTCTTCATCTGTTGTTCACGCTCAGGAGACAGCAGCAGATCTGTCCAGACATGAACAGAACATACACATTCAAACATCTGTTTGTAAGCAAAACAAATCTGCTAAAAAAGTTCAGCAAAAGTTCAGTTTATTTCAGCAAAAAACACAAATATACAGTTGAAGTCGCAGGATTTCATCATTACAAAAGATCTACTTTTTATGAAAGACTTTCAAAAACAAGTCAATAAAAGAAGCATGATCTACAAACACATGAACATAAATATCACAGACAATATATAAATGACAACAAGGTTAAATAAAACTTACATTTAAAAACTCAGCAATGGTGATCTAGTGGAAAATCTTTCATAGACAAATGCAAATCTTTGCCATGAACAATTACGTGCTCAGACAAGGCCGTTTCATGATCAGTGTTATCAGTGCGCTTCTGTTTGGTGATTCTTAATCTGAACAGAGTTCCTAACAGGACCTTGATGCATTTCCATCACTTTAAAGTTATAAAAGCCATTGAATTGAGTGCTTTGGGAAATATTAACCATCAGCAAAATACATTCTAATGTTATGTGCAATGGGGGATTATGGGAAAGAGGGGTTTACAGATTTTAAGCTTGTATTTAGTTAAAACACATGAATAATTTAATGAAAACCCATACATTGTCTGAGCTGTGAAGGTGGATGGAGGTCTGCTGGTGTCACTGATGTGTTTACTCATGTAAACAGCATCTGAAAATGAGTTTACTGGCTTTATTTCATGACAGGAATTCTACTGATCTCAGGTGTCTAGCTCATGTTGATCATCTCGTATTTGTCTTTCAGGCTGCTGTCCTCGTCTTCCTCCTCATCCTCTTCTTCCTCAGGTTCTTCGTGAGGTTTGTCATTGTGGTTGGTGTGATGAAGCTCGATTAACAGGAAGTAGATCACAGCACCAGCGATGCCCCCTACCAACGGCCCAGCGACAGGTATCCACCACCAGTAATCTGCAGTGCTGCATAACACACACACACACACACACCAATGTATCACCAAATTAACACAATATTTCGCTGAACCATCATAATATATCACCAAATCATCATAATTTAACACTGAATCATTACAATATATCATCAGAATATAATCACAGAAACATCATTATATGTCATCAAATCATCATATCACATAGAGCTGCTCAATTATGGCAGAAATCATTATAAGAATTATTTTGGTCAGTATTGTAATCATGACTATTTAAAACTATGAGTGGGCCACATAAACAAAACTTTATACAAGTAATTTATTTAAAGATAGTGATATATATCAAATATATATTTTCTGTATATTTTCTACATTTTAGAAACCAATTCCACAGCAGAATACTAGGGTAACTCATATTAGTAAAGACTAAAGTCCATAAAAATTATTTGAAATATTTAAACTGTCAGTAATACAATAATAAGAAAAAAGCAAAGGACAAATATAATAGAAAAAAAGATACAAATAGTCATCATAATATATCATCAAATTATCACAATGTCACCAAAATGTCATAAAATGTCACTAAACTGTCATAACATACCACTGAATTATCAACAGCATAATGTTTTACTGAATCATAGTAGTATCAGAATAATCATAATATATCACTGAATCATAATGTATCACCAAATTATCACAATATATCAGCAAATCATCATCTATCACCAAATCATCACAATGTATCACCAAATCATCATACCATATAGCTGAGTCATCACAATAGGCTTTAAGATGGTTTATAATCTAAATGTTAGAGTCTAAATGTTACGACTTTGTCTATTGAAACTGAGAATCACCTCAATTAATACCAGTAAAGTATGGAGTTCTGCAAGGATCTGTCTTAGGTCCTCTGCTATTTTCAATATACATGCTGCCCCTTGGTAATATTAGAAAAGATTGGATTAGTTTCCATTGTTATGCTGATGATATATTAAATATATATTTAAAAAATACCAGATGAAACATCTAAATTACCTACAATAACTACATTATGTAAAATAAATCTGGATAAGATATTATTCCTTATTGGACCCAAAAAAACAGTACACATAATATCTTAGACTACAGTTTGCATCGAAATGGGTGTACTGTCGCTTCCACTTCAGTTAGTTACATTAGACAGCAACTTGAAAATCATATTTCCCATGTTAGAAAACGTCATTCTTCCATCTTAGACACATTACCAAGCTACGAATCATGTTACATGTTCATGATGCAGAAAAGATAGTTCATGCATTCATGACATCTAGACTCAACTATTTGGGAAGTCGTGGCCTAATGGTTAGAGGGTTGGACTCCCAATCGAAGGGTTGTGAGTTCTAGTCTCGGGCCGGATGGAATTGTGGGTGGGGGGAGTGCATGATCAGTTCTCTCTCTACCTTCAATACCACGACTTAGGTGCCCTTGAGCAAGACATCGAACCCCCAACTGCTCCCCGGGCGCCGCAGCATAAATGATGAACACTGCTCCGGGTGTGTGCTCACAGTGTGTGTGTGTGTGTGTTCACTGCTCTGTGTGTGTGCATTTCGGATGGGTTAAATGCAGAGCACGAATTCTGAGTATGGGTCACCATACTTGGCTGAATGTCACTTCACTTTTTCACTTTTGTAATGCACTGCTAACTCGTTTTCCTACATCTTTAATAAACAAGCTACAAGTAGTCAAAAATTCAGCGGCTAGAGTCCTTACCAGGGCTCTCATTTATATACTTTTCATACACACAAAATAGGCATTTGAAATTGTGTATGCAATTTTGTACGCACATATCATGATTTTTAAAATATCTGGGGTAAATATTCACGCATCTTACGGACGTGTGCACATTCTTTTTCCTGGCTTAAGAAAAGTAATGAAGTAAGGAACGATTTTAAAATCTGCTTTCATTTCAATATACACAGTGCTTAATTTGTAAATTGCGAGGTCCCGGAACAAAGCGGGGTAACGGATCCAGCATGTGATTACAGGAGGGAGAGGTAACGGAACACCCACGCAACAGCTGGATCAGTTTAAGTGATTAAGGTCGTGTAAGGTCGTGAATAACATGGAAATGCCATGCTATTTTAAAACAACAATTTCCAGGACTAAAAACGATTTGAAAAAGTTGTGGAATTTTATTTTTCAAATCTCTGTGTAATAGAGTTATATTTAATCAGGTCCTAAATTTCTGGGTGTAGCTATATCGCATGGTTTTAATAATTCTCGCAGCTTTCAAGTTTATAATGAGGGAAATTCCTGCATTTATTCAACATAGGTTTGAATTATAAAATAAATCAACACAAACTATTGGATTAAATCAGTCATTCGAACCCAGTCTTCGAATCCACAAACTCTCTCGGAGCGCGTTTCTCATCAGCACATCTTGTCTGTACTAAAGCGACCTGCTGCGCGCTGCAATACAAGACTCACATTTCGTTTGGGACAGCTGACAGAACTGTCACTGACAGAACTGTCGTTCGGGTATCCAGTGAAACACAGGATCCAGAGCGATCCAGTTGCAGTATGTCTTTATTAGGGATAATCCAAATCATAATCCAAACAAGCCAGGTTCATCCAAATGAACAAACAAGGAAGGGACAGGAAGAGAACAGGAACAGAAAGAGTAACAGGAACTCGGAATGTGAGGACTCGGGAGACGAGAAGACTGGGTGCAGCAGGAAATGGAAGGAAGGACTCCATGCAGACAACAGGAAAAGACTGGTAAATATAGGGAGGCTAATGACTAATAAGTTAAGGCACCTGGTGCAATTAGCAGGAGTGCAATTACTGTGATGAAGGGACAAGGCTAATGGGAATTGTAGTGCCTACGGTGAGGTGCCTAAGGGGAAGTGAGCCCACTAGTGGACACCCAGGTAAACAGAGACCAGACAGCGTGACAAAAACCTACTTCTCCAGTCTTCAAGCACACACAAACAATAGCCTTAACAGACAATGTTTGAGTAAAGAAAATGCTGTACTATTCAAACAGTTATTTGTTTACCCTTGCTTTGCTGATATATGGAGATCTGTCTTGAGGCTGTGCACACGCCTTCAATCTCAATGAAGGCGCATGAATTGACGAAGTTTCGCGGGAGCTTGAGGATCAAATGGGATTACGAAGTATTACAAGCTCATTTAAATACTTATCATTGGTTAAATATTTTTAAAACCCTGTGATTTTAAATAGATATTGGATCATTTTTCACAGCACATATTTGGCTATTCTCCGTCTGCCATACGGAAACCCCACCCCTGGAGGAGGGGGATCCGCCAAACTGAGGTGCCGGATCGGATTTCGGAGGTGCCGGATCCGGCTTGTTCCGGGACAAATTAAGCCCTGAATATACACATTTATATTAAATATTCCACCCTCATTCATGGAGATAAGCACTGAAAATACATAAAGTCATTAGGCAGAAGTTAAACAAAAATTATATGAATTTAGACATATTTAGCGGATGTTCTTGAACACATTTTTTGTGGCATGCTGTTTTAATGACAGTGTGGAGTGCTATAGATGCACAATAATTCATCTTTAAACTAAACTTTAAATCACAGCTGCACTGAGGTGTTGATGTCGTAAAAAGTAATCTCTAGAACATTATGAAAAATACTACTGTATTTGAAGGATACAAAGAAAATTGTAGTGCGAATGTTTTCTTTTTAAAATAGGCTACTTTGTCAGTGACGAGCTGAGTCAGACAATTCTATTTACATGTATTATTTGGCCACTGGAAAGCACTATATTCAAAACAAAACGAACTATATTCAAAAATATTTATCTGAGAGCTATTTAAAGAGTTTTGTTTTTAGGGATTTAGATTTTTAGATATTTATGCTAAAACATAACAAGGATACTGGAAGATTTTTAGCAATGAAAATTATGTATGACACAAATAGCATTTATAGTCCTGATCTCATATTTCCTTAACGTCTTGTACCTTAAAACAATGTTAAATATGGTGTCAAGTGGATGGGAATATGCATAGAAATTATATGCAGATGAGGTTATGCATAGTAAAACAAGGCGTTGTAAGCTCCATACATAGTGATTTCAGGGAGGAATCGAGGTGGAGAAGCACGTATGCACAATCTTCACCTTACTGGGATTTATAAAGGTTTTTTTGTCCAGATACTGGTGTACACATGGTTTTATAAATCTGAAAACTTTTTTTGCGTATGCAAAATCTAACTTTTGTGCATACGTAAAGTTTTAGGATGAAATCTATGGAAAGTTTTATAAATGAGACCCCAGGTCAAGAAAATATGATCATATTACCCCAATTTTACAGTCTCTGCACTGGCTGCCTATTAGGTTCCAGTAACAGTTACAAATTTCATTACTATCCCTATAAGGCCCTAAATGGTTTAGCTCCTCGTACCTAACTAGCCTTCTACCATGTTACAATCCATCACGCTCCCTAAGGTCACAAAACGCTGGACTTTTGGTAGTTCCTAGGATAGCAAAGTCCACTAAAGGAGGTAGAGCTTTTTTTCACATTTGGCTCCCAAACTCTGGAATAGCCTTCCTGATAATGTTCGGGGTTCAAACACACGCTCTCTGTTTAAATATTGGAATACATAAGATTAATGAATGTTCAGAATATTTTTTAATGAGTAATGAATTAACTAATGTTAACTAATGAAGCCCTAATGTAAAGTGTGAACGAACAATAAAGAATCAAAACACTTTCATAAAATATCTAGGACATGTTGTAGTCCAGATTAACATGAAAATAAAAATGAAAATAAATAGCATATTAAGTCTAAATATTTATGTATTTGGTCGCTGTAATGAACACTATAGCAAATCCACAAATCTGAATGGCTATTTTAAATTATTTAATTATTATGAATTATTATATTAAAAAAATTTGCACAGCTGGTTTATTTATGGGGTTTCCAGAGTAAAAGCTGCATTTTCTGAAGTTTAGCGCCATCTGTTGTCAGAGGGTGAATGTATTTTCATTCAGTGTGTCTGTCACGTGTTCCCTCTTTTCTTATTTTGCCTGTTTGTTTACATAAGAGTGGCACACACGTCTTTCAAGCAGCATACAGAAGTGTTGTGCATTTTGACCAGTTGAAGGGAATAGTATTCTTAAAATACATTCCAAATTCTGAATAATCTGTAATAAATTATTATACACAGTATTTAGAAGTGCCCACGATAGCAATATTGTGCATATTCATTACCGTGATATATCTGATTCATTACCTGAACACACTCGATCCGGAACTCCTGATCACACTCGCACCTGAACACACTCACACCTGATCACACTCACACCTGATCACACTCGCACCTGAACACATTCGCACCTGATCATACTCACACCTAATCACTCTCACACCTGATCACACTCGCACCTGAACACACTCGCACCTGAACACACTCGCACCTGATCACACTCACACCTAATCACTCTCGCACCTGAACACCAGGTAACTCATACCTGAACACCTCCATTCCCCATCCGGCAGCAGCAGTAAAGAGGCGAGGGCCCAGGTCTCTGGCGGGGTTCAGAGGGTAACCACAGTTCAGCCCCATAGAAACACTGATGCCCAGCAGGATCAGACCCACAGCCAGTGGCTCCACGCCTCGAGGAGCACCGATGTTCCTGCCGTCCACAACCGCTAGAATACACAGGACCAGCATTCCTGTCCCCACCACCTGATGGACAGACAGAGATCAGTAATCAGCGTTCACTAACCTAACCTAGTCTCAGCCTCAGACGTCATGCCAACGAACCCCTGGATCAACATCTTATACATATGGCACACAAAAATGGAAAACCCTACAGTAGTTTCAAAACAACATCAGACTGTTTAGATTATACAGGATTTCCAGGATTTAACGTCTGCCTGGAAACAAAAATGCTGTGATGCCAAACCCTTCATGAAAGAAGAAAGCCATCTTTAGCCATCAGTCTGAAGGTCTGTCTACGTGAGTCTAAACCTAACCTGACCTAAACCTGAACTTCAGCTGAGCTCGTCATTCCTCTAGACTCCTGGGATATTTAGGAAATAATTGAAAGTAGAATGTTGTTCTGATTTCTTTTATTATTATTATTATTATTCAGATCCACCATGCATATGCAAAATATTTAGACTTAAATTTAAGATGTATTTGAATTGTATATAAAATTTCCATGCAACATAAAAATGAAATTAATATTATGCATATTCGTCAGACATACATCAATGAAAATGGTCAGATTTCTGCACTCCAAAAGTCATGGTACAGTTCATATTTAATTATTTTAATTGATTAGCAAGCTTTTTTTTAATATATATATACATTTAGCAAATATATATTTTATTTATGTATGCTTAACATTAAGATGTCAGTTTGTTCATGTTAAAACTTTATAATGAAAATTTTATATGCAATTCAAAAACATTAATCTTAAATTTAGGCATCAGTTGTTTATTGAGCAATCCAAAGCATGACATTTTTATTAGGAACAGAAGGAGGTGAATTAATTCATGGGTTCACATCTGAATTGGGGTGTTTCTGCTTGGAAATGTTCAGTCGATCGATGTGTATTAGTCA
>NC_068420.1:1761419-1826419 GCF_023724105.1 Carassius gibelio
GACCCTGAGGAAGATTGTGGAGAAGGAACGATTCCAGACCTCGGGCGACCTGCGGAAACAGTGGACTGAGTCTGGAGTAGAAACAAATCAGAGCCACCGTGCACAGGCGTGTGCAGGAAATGGGCTACAGAGAAGCAGCACTGGACTGTTGCTCAGTGGTCCAAAGTACTTTTTTCGGATGAAAGCAAATTTTGCATGTCATTCGGAAATCAAGGTGCCAGAGTCTGGAGGAAGACTGGGGAGAAGGAAATGCCAAAATGCCTGAAGTCCAGTATCAAGTACCCACAGTCAGTGATGGTCTGGGGTGCCATGTCAGCTGCTGGTGTTGGTCCACTGTGTTTTATCAAGGGCAGGGTCAATGCAGCTAACTATCAGGAGATTTTGGAGCACTTCATGCTTCCATCTGCTGAAAAGCTTTATGGAGATGAAGATTTCGTTTTTCAGCACGACCTGGCACCTGCTCACAGTGCCAAAACCACTGGTAAATGGTTTACTGACCATGGTATTAATGTGCTCAATTGGCCTGCCAACTCTCCTGACCTGAACCCCATAGAGAATCTGTGGGATATTGTGAAGAGAAAGTTGAGAGACGCAAGACCCAACACTCTGGATGAGCTTAAGGCTGGTATCGAAGCATCCTGGGCCTCCATAACACCTCAGCAGTGCCACAGGCTGATTGCCTCCATGCCACGCCGCATTGAAGCACTCATTTCTGCAAAAGGATTCCCCACCAAATATTGAGTGCATAACTGAACATAATTATTTGAAGGTTTACTTTTTTTTGTATTAAAAACACTTTTCTTTTATTGGTCGGATGAAATATGCTATTTTTTTTAGATAGGAATTTTGGGTTTTCATGAGCTGTATGCCAAAATCATCAGTATTAAAACAATAAAAGACCTGAAATATTTCAGTTGGTGTGCAATGAATCTAAAATATATGAAAGTTTAATTTTTATCATTACATTATGGAAAATAATGAACTTTATCACAATATGCTAATTTTTTAGGACCTGTAAATGACATTTATAATGTTACAGAAGATTTCTATTTCAAATAAATGCTGTTCTTTTGAACTTTCTCTTCATCTGTGAATCCTGAAAAATAAAATGTATCACAGTTTTCCGAAAAATATCATGTAGTTTCTTGAGCAGTAAATCATCATATTATTCTGATTTCTGAAGATGAAAATACAGCTGCACATCACATAAGTATAAAGACGTGATTGGATAATGATGAAGGTAATAAGTGACGAAGTAATTGAGTCTTCCTGGCAGAACTTAGGCTAAAGCTTTCATTTACTTTAAATTACAAAACTATTTTTAATCTCTTTTTTTATTATTTACCTTTAATGAGCAGAAGTAACTTCTTTGATGGTTGCTCTGTCAATATTTTTGTCACCAGTTAGGAACCTAGGTGTGCTATTTGATCACAATCTTTCCTTAGAAAGCCACGTTTCTAGCATTTGTAAAACTGCATTTTCCATCTCAAAAATATATCTAAAATCAATCTGACTTTGCTGCAGCCTGGAATTGAACTACTGGTTTCGTCTGGTCAGAGGAGAACTGACCCCAACTGAGCCTGGTTTCTCCCAAGGTTTTTTTCTCCATTCTGTCACCGATGGAGTTTCGGTTCCTTGCCGCTGTCGCCTCTGGCTTGCTTAGTTGGGGTCACTTCATCTACAGTGATATCATTGACTTGATTGCAAATAAAGATGACATCACTGAATTCAATGATGAACTGCCTTTAACTATCATTCTGCATTATTGACACACTGTTTTCCTAATGAATGTTGTTCAGTTGCTTTGACGCAATGTATTTTGTTTAAAGCACTATATAAATAAAGGTGACTTGACTTGACTTGACTGGGAAATAAACTATTCACATCTATGTCACATTGAAACTCTGCTATCAAAACCCAACAATCCTTTGTCAAAATGTCGCTCTGTTGACAAAATGATACTCACTTGCATCATATACACTTTCAGATCAGCACACTGGTCTCCTTTATATAAAAAACTGCAGTCTTTTGTTTTCATTGTTTTTGTTCAGTTCCACAGAGGGCAATGTTTTCACAACAACCAAAAAATGAAATACTGATTTCTAAATCATTTACATTACAGTAGTATATTTTACAGTACAGTAAATTCAGTTAAATAAACAAAAATAAAACAAAAATAAAAACACAATTGTGAACAAATGGGCTTATGGATCCTGCCGCCTGGACACACACTGTGTGTGTTTGTGTGTGTGTGTGTGTGTGTGTGTGTGTGTGTGTGTGTCTGTGCGTGCGTGTATGTGTGTTTGTGTCTGTGTATGCGTGTATGTCTGTTTGTGTGTGTGTGTGTGTGTGTGTGTGTGTGTGTACTTTGGATGGGTTAAATGCAGAGCATGAATTCTGAGTATGCGTCACCACACTTGGCTGTTTGTCCAAGGATTTAGTAATGGTTAATACTTATTTTTTAATGTTTAAAGTTTACTGCAACAAAATTATTAGATAAACCTTGATTTAATCTAGATTTAAAATGAATCATTGCAAACCATTTGGCTATAAAAAAATATAGGCTATTCAATTTTTTCCCTCTTTCCGAGGCAATCATGTCACTTCCATTTCTTTTGGGATTAATGAATGAATTCACGTGTTGTAAATCAGTCTGTAGGCATATAGCGCACATAGCCCCTAAATTCAGTGATCAACTATGCAAATTGTAAGATTAATGTTTAACATACAACATTTTATATATATATATATATACAGTACAGACCAAAAGTTTGGACACACCTTCTCATTCAAAGAGTTTTCTTTATTTTCATGACTATAAAAAATTGTAGATTCACACTGAAGGCATCAAAACTATGAATTAACACATGTGTAATTATATATGGAATTATATACATAACAAAAAAGTGTGAAACAACTGAAAATATGTCATATTGTAGGTTCTTCAAAGTAGCCAGCTTTTGCTTTGATTACTGCTTTGCACACTGTTGGCTTTCTCTTGATGAGCTTCAAGAGGTAGTCACCTGAAATGGTCTTCAACAGTCTTGAAGGAGTTCCCCGAGAGATGCTTAGCACTTGTTGGCCCTTTTGCCTTCTGTCTGCGGTCCAGCTCACCCCTAAACCATCTGGAGTGGGTTCAGGTCCGGTGACTGTGGAGGCCAGGTCATCTGGAGCAAGTAAGAACATGTTTATGTAACCCTTCTATTATGTTTTGAGTCAAATTGACCCCAGGCTGTTTTAGCTTTATAAAACATTATCCTATGCTCTTTTGATTTCAAATGCAATTCAATTGCAATTTCAGGGGCACTTCTAAAATATTTTGGAGAATCCTCTACCACTGGTCAGGATGAGCCAACCACCTCCTCCGCTACACATATGTCTCCACAAATATCTGATATTGAGGATGAAGACCTCTTTGCCTCTACTTCTACCCAGCATGAGCTTTCAGGTGTGCATATCGTGTCTGTGTAGGCTACAAGACAACTGGACAACTGCAATTTAATGTAATTTTAATATTTCTGATCATTTATGAGTAGGACTATGTTTTTTCACTGCTATGTGTTTTGAGTAATATGCCAATATACTGTCTGATAGAAATGCCTGGAGCTGAACCCCCACTGAGCCCCACTGGCCCTCACATCTGACTGACAGGATTCGGACTGAGCTGGTTCACAGAGGACCAAGTAAGGTGCCACCTGGCTTTGTTTTCCGTAGGAATGAGAGTGATGGGAGAAGTTGCCACCACTAATATTTTAAGAAGACATTAGTAAGTGGTGAAAAGATGGCAAGAAGTTAGCTGATTTATTCAATTAAGAACAACAGCCTCTTTTGCTTCTGCTGCAAATCCAAAAGGAACATCAAATTAACAAGTGCAGGAATGGCAAATTGGAAACATGCAAGCAATGATCTCACATCACATGAAAACAGTACAGAACACCTCAATTGCATGAAAGCATGGAAGGAACTGTCAGTGAGGTTAAAAAGTGGGACAACTATTGATAAGCAGGAGATGGCACTTCTGGAGGCTGAAAGGGTGAGATGGAGAGCAGTGCTGACACGTCTCACTTCTATCGTGCAGTCACTGGCCATTCGAAATTGGGCTTTAAGGGGACACACAGAAACACTGTTCACACCATCAAATGGGACCTTCCTCAAAGAGGTTGAACTTATGGCCAGGTTTGATCCCATCATGAAAGATCACCTTAACCGTGTTGAAAGAGGAACAGCAAGTCATAACAGCTACATAGGCCGTCATGTGCAGAATGAGCTGATTGATTTGTTGAGCAGCAAAATCATATCTGCTATAGTGGATGACATCAAGCAGGCAAAGTTTTTTCAATAATTTAGGATTGCACCCCAGATATAATCCTCACAGAACAGTTGTCAGTGGTCATTAGAGTGGTGTCACTGATGGAGAAGCCCCATATCAGGGAACATTTTATGGGATTTTTGGAGGCAGAGGAGTCCACAGGCCAGCACTTGGCATCCATGATCCCGACGAGACTTGAGGAGTTGGGAATTCCTTTTGAAGATTGCAGAGGACAGTCATATGACAACGGGGCAAACACGAAAGGCAAAAATAAGAGAGTTCAAGCCAGAAAAGAATCCCCGAGCTCTGTTTGTGCCATGTGGGGCACATACATTGAATTTAGTTGTGTGTGATGCTGCTAAGGGATCTGTTGATGCTTTAAGTTACTTTGGTGTCCTGCAAAAGCTGTACACATTATTTTCCGCCTCCACCTAAAGATGGGCCATACTAAAGAACCATGTGAGCATCACCTTAAAGATGTGGGCAGAAACAGGGTGGGAGAGCAAGGTCAAGAGCATCGAGCCCATGTGGTACCAGGGAGCTGCCGTGAGAGAGGCTTTAATTGAGGTGAGAGTCCACACCAAAGACCCTGCTATAAAGGCTGAGGCCCAGTCTTCATTTGAGGAGGTGGGGTCGTACCGCTTCAGTATCTGCACGGTCGTTTGGTATGACATGCTATCTGCAATACAGCATGCCAGCAAACTCATGCAGTCTCCTAACATGCATGTGGACCTAGCCGTGAGTCTCTTGAAGAAGACTGAGCGAGATCTACAGAGCTACAGAGCAACTGGCTTTGTGACTGCACAGATGGTGGCCAAAGAGATTTGTGAAGATATGAATGCGGAGGCTGTATTAAAACAAAAAAGGCTGAGGTCCACAAAGCGCCACTTCTCATATGAATCATATGATGAGCCTTTCAGTGATGCACTTAGGAAGTTGGAGGTTGAATTCTTCAGTGTTGTCGTTGATGCAGCCACGTCAGCCATCAAAGTGAGATTTTCCACATTGGAAAATGTGGGAAAGAAATTCAGAGTTTTGACAAATTTCCCAAGTCTTGCAGACGTGGAGCTGACAGATCAATGCGAGGCACTTGCCACCACACTGCACTTTAAGGGGCACTCTGATCTGGACAGTAAAGAGCTTGTGCAGGAAATTAAGAACTTCCCTGACCTGCCATCAAAGACCATGAGCCTCCTTGAGCTTATCACTTTTATGGAAGATAAGGATCTATCGGAGATCTACCCCAACTTTTGGACTGCTCTCAGGATTGCACTTACTCTGCCAGTCACTGTGGCTCAAGCAGAGAGAGAAGCTGATCAAGTCATACCTGAGGTCCACCATGTCCCAGCATCGGCTCACTGGGCTTGCCGTCATCAGTATCAATCACTTAATAGGGGAGCAGATTGCACACAATGACATCATTGATGATTTTGCATCAAGGAAGGCAAGAAAGGTCAGGTTTGTTTTCTGTTCTTTAGTTTGTTTTCTGTTCTGGGCCTATGCCCTCTTTAGTGTTTTTTCACATTTGTGTGATGAAGAATTTGTGTTATTTAGAATATTTATTCTATATTTTATTTGTATAATATTCTTAATATTTTTTGTTGATAATAATATTGTTGCTCTCTGCTTTTGTTACTTTTTATATATCTGATTGTATACATTTTTTGCATATTAATATAGTGTATATTTATTTAAGTTCTGATAACTTATACTCATATTTTGTGCAGAATGGTGTTCATTGTCCTTTGGCAATGTTGGAGGTGGAAATTGTGCACCTTAAAAAGTGTGTTTGCTGTTTAAATTGCAATAGTTAATAACTTAATTCTCTTAAGTCTGGCTTTCTAATGAAGGATTTGTGCAATTGAGAAATTACCACTTATGTTGTTATAATAAAATATAACTGTTTGTGCAGAACTTTGTTTGTTATTTTTGTGTGTGTGGGGGGCGCTCGAAAGGGTCTCGCCCAGGGTGTATTTCAATGTAAAACCGCCACTGCTTTGTTCAACACTCTGTTGTATAAAAATGTGCTACATAAACTCACTCACTAACTTGTGTGATTATTCCTTTGAGTAAAATAAAGTTTGAATTATTTTATTAGTAGTAGTAGTTGCGTGTGCATCCCATTAAACAGTAGTAATGTATTTCTGGCACAGTGGCATCAAGATATCCAAACTTTTTTGACAGATTGCCTCGATTCCGATACCTTTAAGATTCTGTGTGTATATGATATGAGGCTAGTTTTGGTGAAATGAAACGGTCAAAATGCTCATGAAGTGACTCTCAGAGCAGATTGTGACCACGAGCGTCACACTCTTCAGTGTGTGTGTGTGTGTGTGTGTGTGTGTAATACCCAAAACCATGCATCTGCTTCATTCACTCACAGAGACACAGAGAACACAGTATATGTATTTAAACAGTGTTTCTGTGGATTAATATTCACAGACACCAGTCCATATCACTGTTTAATTGAAGCACCAAATTGAAGCACCATTCTGCTGCTGTTGTTCTTTGAATAAGTGAATATAAAGGATATACAATAAATGAAATGCCAAAAGAACATAGAATAATAAACCTTTGTTTTTATCAAAAGTAAATCATCACACCACATAAGATATAAAGGTGTAAATTTATCCAGTTTAATAAAAGAAATGAAAACTAATAAAATAAGACTCCAGTATTTTTCTCACATCATGCTAAAGTTTTCAGACTATGACACATTCACACTTCCATAAAGCATTGATTATAGTTATGTTGTATTAAAACATGATACTTGACTCTGAACTGCTACTAATAATTATTCTTTTGTCGATATATTCTGACCATTGGGCCCGTCTCACACCGAGATCGCCTACACTTCATCACTTCATCACTTCGTCGTTGTTTGTTAACACTTTACTGTCTCAGACTTCAGAACTCGTCCAGGCCTCGAGACACTACTGTTACCATGGAAGCGTTTCAGTCCTGTAACATGAGAGCGCGTAAACCACAGTCACGTGTCCCTGATTAGCGCCCACCCATTGGCCGGCGTTCCGTGACGTCACGCGACCTGGCTGCCTTTTTAAAAAGACGGCGGGAATCGCTCTCTTTATTTCTTCGGTTCTGCTGAGAAGAGCGTTCTGTCCCGCGTTCATTCGCAGAAAACCGCGCGATGGTGCGAACTAAAGCTGATAGCGTTCCCGGCGCGTACAGGAAAGGTGAGAGAAATCACACACTGCTCTTTCTGTCGATGCTGTAAATATTCGCAGCGCGTTTGTTTATGTCTTCATCATCTCCCGCCAATCTGACGCGACTCAAACATCAACACTCGGTTAATTCAGTAACTGTATTTTGTGTTTGTGAGGGGAAACTCTTTTATACCGATATGAACTATATTAATCAGTAAACATTGACCGCCGTTGTTTGTTGACTAGCAATCATTGGAGTTAAACACTGATACTACTATTAATATAACACGGTGAGTTATTAAAGGAGTATTTTCCCAGCTGAATCATCTCATTATTATTGTTTGAACTCTAAAAGCTAGTAAATGCCAGCGATGTTTGTTTTAAATTGAGTTTAATTTGGACCAAATGAAATGGCGCCACTTTCATCCGCGTCGCGATGAAGCGCTCCGGAAGCGGAACTACATTATTTCTCACTGCGTGACTCGTGTTGTGTTGTGCTGGGTTTATTAATTGTTGATAAATAATTTGCTGTGTTTTTGTTTCAGCTGTTGCTGCCTCTGCGCCTCGAAAATCCCTCGGCGCTTCCGGCTCCGTGAACGCGCACAGCAGCGGCGCGCAGTCGGGCACGCCTGGTGAGTGCGCGCACGCAAACCTCTCTGTCGTGTAAATGAGACTCGTTCTGTCAGTTTTACAGTTAGGATCAGTCGTGTTGTTTTCCTGCCGGTGAAGACCGTGTGAGAAGGATAACCCGATCTGATCTCTGTAGACTGTCACAGTAGCTTTAACCAGCTCAGTTCTGCTGTGAAGGGATCATTTCGGTTAAGTGATGACGTAAGAAGCGCTGTTTCCGGGTCCAAGCCTCAACTTGCTTCACTTGAGAATACGACCTCAGCAGCCGTTTATGAGCACTGTTTATTCATATTAATCATTTAAGCTAAATGCTTTCAAACTTACGGTATACACTACAGTCTCCGTGCTCACAGCGTCCCAAACACAAATAATATTAACTTTTTTATATTTATATCTTCTTTGTCTGCATATCTGGGACTTCGGTATGGAGTTAAAGGTTAAGATTATAACTTTATCGCTAGTATTCTATCACATTGTGAGTTTATATTAGCACCGTTTGTTGTTTTCTCGTGGTAACTGATAGTGTTTGGACACGGAAGCACTGCTATGTGACGTCAGACTTAACAAGCGAATAGTGACAGCTGTGTTAGCTTCAGTGACGTGAGTGTTCTGGTGTTCACGTGTGTGTGTGTGTGCTCCAGCTAAGAGTAAGTACGCGGGGGGTAACCCTGTGTGTCCGCGGCCCACTCCCTCGTGGCAGAAGGGCATCGGAGACTTCTTCGGTGGCCCCAGTCGGAAACCAGAGAAGGAGAACCTTCACCCCGCGCCTGATGATGAAGATGAAGAAGAGGCGGGCGGCAGCGGCGTGGCTAAAGTGCCCAGGAAGTGAGTGCTGGGAGGACTTCCTCTTCCTGTCTGCTGTGTTGGTTTGAGTCGGGACTGAGTCGTGTTCTGTGTTTCAGGTCCAGACCCATCATTGATGAAGATGAGGAAGAGGATTGATCTCTTGATCTTCAGTTTACATGTTTCATTGATGCTTGAGTATTTTTAGTGTAAATCTTTGTAAATACTTTTAATGGATGTCTCGCTGGTTTTGTACAGAGGTTTAATAAAATGATTTTTCAGAGTTGTTGTTCCGATCTCTACAGAGTGAGACTAAACCTGATCTGATGACCGATGTGTGTTTAACAAGCCCTCGAGGGTTCAGTCTTTGACTCTTAGGAGTTCAGTATTGTGATGCATCCAGGAATAAAGAGTCTTGAGGATGAATATATATTACTTTAGATCATGATCTTGATGCTAGATGGAGATGTCGCATGACAAATAGCTATTATGGTCTTCTCTTGGTTCCTGCATGTCTTGTGAAGGCTGACTGTGGCATTGGCTTTCATTAAATCGCTCATGTTAATGTTATTTACACAAGACTCAAGCCTTTATATCTGCACACACAGCTGTTTAGTGCAAAGCACTGGAATACACTGACTTGTAATTATCTCTGGTATATACAGTTCAATTGTTTAATGTGGTTAAAAGCTTCAGTTTGTGATTACAAAGCATCTCTGATGGAGCGAGGGGAAAACTTTTCACTTCCTAAATAATAGTAATTTAAAAAGTAGGGATGAAGTATAGATGTATGATTATGAGTATTGATAAAACGTGTCTATACTAAGGGGTTTTTGTTTACCAGATTTTTTTTTTTAAGCAAAAAATAATCCATACAATTTTCATTAAACTGAATGAATAACCTATGTTAGCACTTGGTAAGTAATGGTGTGGCAGGTGTTTTCCTGAACACATGATGCAGGACAGACTCCATCTACCGAGCGGTCACTCGCAGACAGAGCAGTGTTTCTCAAGAGTGACCACACCACAGTGATGTTCGAGAACAACACAACAGCGCAGAAAAACATTTTGAGTTCTTTCACAATAAACCTGTTGAAATTGTACCCTACTTTGTGCAGAACATTTATTTAAATTTGAATGTTACAAGTTCATATTTCCCCTGTTCTATTCTTTTATTAATATAAATCGTAGCCTACACTCAGAATGAAGAGGTTGTATTTTATGCATGCGATGCGACAGTCTGTTATTGGCAGTCTTGAGAAGATGAACCATGGTTTTACTGAAGTGTCCGCAGTTTAACTCTAGTGTTTTTAGATTTACATGCTTACCACTACAGTAAACATTTCAACCATGTGTAAACAAAAATATAACTTGATTTGTTGCAATTAACTGGAGTTGAGTGTTAAAAACTGTCAAATTTAAAAGTAACATATCATATCAAAAACCAAAATAGTATCGCCCAACCATAATAAAAAGGCTAATTTTAATATATTTTAACATAACAGTCCTTTTGTTATTATTTCTATATTGGATTTGGCAGTATAATTAGAGAAATGTAGCTAAAGTTAATTTTAGAGACACATCAACTCATATTAATGACAGATGAGTCAGAGCTGTATTCACTGTGATTTACTGCGGTATTAGAGACAGCTATGGAGCATTAATAGTTGGTGATTTTAATATCCATGTCGATAATGAAAAAGATGCATTGGGATCAGCATTTATAGACATTCTGAACTCTATTGGTGTTAGACAACATGTTTCAGGACCTACTCATTGTCGAAATCATACTCTAGATTTAATACTGTCACATGGAATTGATGTTGATAGTGTTGAAATTATTCAGCCAAGTGATGATATCTCAGATCATTATTTAGTTCTGTGCAAACTTCATATAGCCAAAATTGTAAATTCTACTTGTTGTTACAAGTATGGAAGAACCATCACTTCTACCACAAAAGACTGCTTTTTAAGTTATCTTCCTGATGTATCCAAATTCCTTAGCATATCCAAAACCTCAGAACAACTTGATGATGTAACAGAAACTATGGACTCTCTCTTTTCTAGCACTTTAAATACAGTTGCTCCTTTACGCTTAAGGAAGGTTAAGGAAAACAGTTTGACACCATGGTATAATGAGCATACTCGCACCCTAAAGAGAGCAGCCCGAAAAATGGAGCGCAGCTGGAGGAAAACAAAACTAGAGGTATTTCGTATTGCTTGGCGGGAAAGTAGCATATCCTACAGAAAAGCATTAAAAACTGTTAGATCCGATTACTTTTCTTCTCTTTTAGAAGAAAACAAACATAACCCCAGGTATTTATTCAATACAGTGGCTAAATTAACGAAAAATAAAGCCTCAACAAGTGTTGACATTTCCCAACACCACAGCAGTAGTGACTTTATAAACTACTTTACTTCTAAAATCGATACTATTAGAGATAAAATTGCAACCATTCAGCCGTCAGCTACAGTATCACATCAGACAGTGCACTATAGACCCCCTGAGGAACAGTTCCACTCATTCTCTACTATAGGAGAGGAAGAATTGTATAAACTTGTTAAATCATCTAAACCAACAACATGTATGTTAGACCCTATACCATCTAACAGGCACGTGCACAGGTAGGGCTCAACCTGTGCAGAGCACATGCCCTTTTTGCCCTTACACTCCGAAGTGCCCTTTTTTTGGTGGTGTTTTTTTTTATTTTATTTTTTTTATCAATGCTATTGGTCACCCTTTACGTCTGTCTGTCTGTTTTACCAAATGAAAGTTCATAAAACGAGCTTGTGTAAATCTTATTCGATCCTCAAGCTGGGAAGTCGTGGCCTAATGGTTAGAGGGTTGGACTCCCAATCGAAGGGTTGTGGGTTCTAGTCTCGGGCCGGACGGAATTGTGGGTGAGGGGAGTGCATGAACAGCTCTCTCTCCACCTTCAATACCACGACTTAGGTGCCCTTGAGCAAGGCATCGAACCCCCAACTGCTCCCCGGGCGCCGCAGCATAAATGGCTGCCCACTGCTCCGGGTGTGTGCTCACAGTGTGTGTGTGTGTGTTCACTGCTCTGTGTGTGTGCATTTCGGATGGGTTAAATGCAGAGCACAAATTCTGAGTATGGGTCACCATACTTGGCTGAATGTCACTTCACTGTCAGTAAGCTGATAACTCCGCCCCCTCTATATACATTGAATCAACTGAAGTTCCACAGCAGCCGCACAGTAGACAACAGCTGAGCTGAACAGTTTTGCGAAGGGTAAATAAATATCTTGTTGTTTGAATAAGTACTACTAAACATTGTCTATAAAGGCTCATATTTTATTTATTTGATGTCTGACTGACTCACTGACTGAGACATGTGGGACGTCGCCTGAAAGAGAGGGCTAGCATTTGCCATCTAGTCATTGCCAATACATAGCCAACACAGCCTGTGCATACAGTTGCATTTCATCTTTTATAAAATGCTAATTTGGCCAAATGCATTTTACCACAGGAAAAACTGAGCGCTCCGTCTATATAGCTAAAAAAACTAGTTTGTAACCTGTAGATGAAAATGTAATGTGATGCCCGCAGCGGCAGGCGCCGTCGCTGTTTTAATGACGGACCGAAAAAAAAATCACATTTGCACACATTCGCTGGTCAAAAATGATATATTGATAAGTAATACAACAACATATAATTTGTTTTTACCATCGGAAAATCATAACAGGTGCGCCCACCGCGCTGTTTCGGACTGGAACTTACACAGCGACGAGTGATCCTCGGCACCTAGATAACATATTTCTAAGAACTTTCTTCTTTGATTTATGATTGCTGATACACTTAATTTATTAACATTTAGGCTAATCATGTTATGGTATACTCTCTGTATACTCTCTGTATAAAATGTTGTAAAACATGGTTTTACTACAGTAATGTAGTAGTAACTAAAAAAAAATTAAGCTGTTTCGTACTGGAACTTACACAGCGACGAGTGATCCTCGTCACCTAGATAACATATTTCTAAGAAATTTATTCTTTGATTTATGATTGCTGATACACTTAATTTATTAACATTTAGGCTAATCATGTTATGGTATAGCCTACTCTCTGTATACTCTCTGTATAAAATGTTGTAAAACATAAAAAAAAAAATTTGAGAAGATCACTGAAATCTTTATATTTTATCATACAGAATGTAATTCATGATTCATTCCAAGTCTTCATTTATTTGATCCAAAATACAGCAAAATCAGTAATATTGTGTAATATTTTTACAATTTTAAATAACTGTTTTCTATTTGAATATTTTAAAATGTAGCCTAATTTATTTTTGTGATCAAAGCTGAATTTTCAGCATCATTACTCCAGTTCAGTACTCTTCAGTGTCACGTGATCCTTCAGAAATGCTTTTCACTGCAACTGTACTTTTCACACTATTTTTATTTATTTTTTCATTGCTGGCTTATTTTAGGGAAAGTTTAGTGAATAAGAGACCTTCAAGAGACCAACATCCCTGGTCCACCACAGTATAAAATTTTTGCCAGATACATGGCTCACAGAAGGTTGCTGTTGTATTAGGTTTAAAGAAGCCCTTAAAACCCTGTTTATCTATATTATCTAATTATCTAATATTATTATTATGGTTGTTATTAATCGTGAATAAATCTAAAGCTTTTGAGACTATTATTTTGTGTTATTGAATTTGTCATGAAGATGTGACCATTTCTTCCTTTTATGCAGGCTTAATAAATAATCTTGATATAAAAAAGGGGGGGGGGGGGGTGCCCTTTTTCAGTTTCAGCACATGCCCCTCAAAAGGTCTGTGCACGGCCCTGCCATCTAAGCTCCTAAAAGAGGTGCTTCCAGAAGCCATAGATCCTCTTCATTTATATGACAGAGAATGATACTGATCTGTACTTTACTATGTCTAAATTAAAGAAAGCTATGTGTATGTATGCATGTACCAGGAGTACCTTATAAAAAACCCACAACATATTCCTCATAAAGTTGATTCTGATTGATTATTATTCTGATTCTTACCCTAATTATGATTATTGTCTCAGCCAGATATTGTTCCTCACTCCAGAGCAGCAGGTGGCAGTAAAGCACCCATTAGTTGGTTTGCCAATCTCCAAAAACACGAGGAAAAACAAGAAGAAGAAAAAGAAGAAGATGACGAGTCTCAAGACCGGTATGGTTAAGAATCATTAGGAGGTTTTTTATTATATTATGTTTGCCTATTTAATAATAAAAAATAAAGGAGGTGATGTTATATTTATGTGGGTCCCATCTTTTATAGGTATTATAGAAAATGAAAAGGTACACAAAATAATTCAATTCAATTCAAGTTTATTTGTATAGCGCTTTTTACAATACAAATCGTTACAAAGCAGCTTTACAGAAAATTATGTTTCTACAATATTTAGTAATAGCTTATAAGTGGTGACTGTCAGTTTGTGCACGTTTGACAGGATTTGTAGAAAAATTAATACAAGACGTATTCAGCCAGACGATGAACATTATTGATATTTATAATTAATAATTATTATATGATGCAGTCACACTTTTAGCAATATTTGTTAGTTCTGTTGTTGATTCAGGGTCAGCATCATCTGAGGTCCTCTGAGGGTCAGCATCATCTCTTCTCAGGTGTTCTGGATCCAGACTGGAGCTTGTGTAAATCCTAGTTACCACGGGATGAAGATCCAGCAGAAACAGAGAAACACATAGAGACATCATTAGCATAGCTGCTGATCCAACAAAGTAAAATTAGTTTAACCCAAGCTAATGAATAAAAATGCACATTTGATCAGATGCAACTACACTCACAATTTAAGAGATACATTATTCGTATGCTTGGTGAAAGAGATGCGTTTTTAATCTAGATTTAAACAGAGAGAGTTTGTGACTTTGTGACCTTAGGGAGCGTGATGGGTTGTAGCGTGGTAGAAGGCTAGTTAGGTACGCAGGAGCTAAACCATTTAGGGCCTTATAGGTATAGCCAAGAAAGCACTTCAAAAAGAGAGTATAGAAGCAGTCATGAGCCTTTCAATATCAGAAGGAAAGAGTATAGTGTGGGGAAAAAATATTAAAGAATGGCAACAAAGGTGGGATCAAGAACAAAAAAGAAGACATTTATACTCAACTAAAAAAAAAAAAAAATTGGTACTGTGGAGAAAAAGTCAAGAAACAGGAGACAAGACTATAGTTACCAGATTAAGAATAGGGCATAATAAATTAAATAGCACTCTTCATATAATGGGGAAATATCTTACTGGGTTTTGTGATCAGTGCCAAATACCAGAGACTGTAGAACATGTGCTTATTAATTGTTGAAAATATGGATTACAGAGGGTAGATATGATAAAAGACATGGGAAACATATGACTAACAGGACATGGAGTAAAGAGTATAGTGGACTGCAGCAGGAGTGAACAAGGAGTTGCTTTCCGACTTAAACAGGACTAATGACAAGAATATGATGACTGAAGTATATGGGAAATAACTAGAACCAGAAGATGGCAGTAATGCAACGTCAAGGATGCCACCTGCCATTAAAACCCAAAGGAGAAGAAGAAGCTGCAGTGTCGCTCCTCCACCGCTGGGGGTCAGAGCGTGGCGCTCGCGCGGCTCCGTCGGCTCGACTTCCGGTCGTGCTCTTCTTCTTCCTCTTCCGCTCTCCGGATCATCATGGTGGGTATCTGATTATTTTGCTCTTGACAATCTTCTGTAATCCTGCTCTTTCGCAGCTCGGTTCATGAACGCAGACAGAGGAGTGTGATGCGGGGCTTGTGTGGCGCGCGTGTGTGTGAGTATGACGCGGCAGATGAGCGGCGCGACAGATTCAGACGCGATAAATCAGCGCGAGCCACTCCGCTCAGTTATACTCTTACTGAGTGTGTTTCACAGTAATATTTTATCACTGTTTTTCATAGTTATGCTCACACTGAGTGTGTTTCTCAGTAATACTACCTCATACTGTGTGTTTCACAGTAATACGTCACATAATGCTCTCACACACTGTATGTTTCTCGGTAATGCTCACACCGAGCGTGTTTCACGGTAATGCTCACACCGAGCGTGTTTCACGGTAATGCTCACACCGAGCGTGTTTCACGGTAATGCTCACACCGAGCGTGTTTCACGGTAATGCTCACACCGAGCGTGTTTCACGGTAATGCTCTCACTCCGAGCGTATTTCACGGTAATGTTGTATACTCCTGATCAGATATGGAGGATCTGACCGGTTCAGGTCTGTAGAGCGCTTCCGTTTGGCCCATAATGCACCGCATCTAGCAGACTAGCCTTAAAGCCCATTCACACTAGAAGAGAAACTAGAGTCACAATGTTTACTCTCAGCGCACATGCGTCTGTCTCGTGACCACAGGATGATTCTGATTGGCTGTCGGTAGGTCTGGAAGTGTTTCTCTGTGACTATCATCATACTACTTTAATATTGATCCTGAAGAGTGTCAGTAGTTATTGTTGTGAGTAGGGTGTGTGTGTGTTAATCAGTGTTTCTGAGCAGTTGTGTGTATGCTCTGTTCCTCCGCAGGGCCGCGTCAGGACCAAGACGGTGAAGAAGGCCGCTCGGGTCATCATTGAGAAGTACTACACCCGGCTGGGCAGTGACTTCCACACGAACAAGCGTGTGTGCGAGGAGATCGCCATCATCCCCAGCAAGAAGCTGCGCAACAAGATCGCTGGGTGAGCCGTCGCACTGCATGCTGGGACACCGCTCCAAGTCAGTGTGAAGCTCTTCAGTGTCTCGCTGAGGGTTTCTACATCTCGTTAGATCATTAACGAACTGTTAGATGCGCTCGGACACATCACATGATTCAAATAAGAGCAAATATCTGTCAGTGAGGAAAGAACTTGTTTTCCCTTCAGTGAAGCTGGTTTTTCAGAGCACACTGGCAGATATTTGTTCTGATCAGATGTAAATCTGGAATATCAGATATCTATCTTCTGGAAATTGAAATGAAAAGATGGCGATCTGTTGCAAGTCTGAAGTGTCACTAATACACATTTATGTTTAGAGACCAAGTGTCGCACTGCATTCAGGTCCGATATTCTTTACTTGTTCTGAAGCCTTTCATGCTCTTCATAAACCTGCAGACGCACAGTAGACCGCTCAGATCCGCTCTCTGTCCTCGTTAGGGTTAACAAGCAGCGAGTCAAACCACCAGGCTTGCTTAAAGTCTTTTAAAACCGTCAGTCCTGTGTCGAAAGTGACTGTGGAGTGACTGGTCTCCAGGTCATTGATAGAACAGGAAGAGCAATTGAAAGACTTTCCCGTGTTTGCTGGATCCTGTTCCTCACAAACCCTGAATCTTTCACACAGTCTTTTACTGAAACTACAATTAATGTCTATGTTTAGATGAAACTGGAAAAATGATCTGATTCATCTTAATGAATAATACGCAAATTAAAAACTGAGCTGCATGTAAACTAGGGATGTAAGTGATCTGTTAATTGTCAATGAGATGCGACTGATTAAAACTGTCGATGGTCTGTTAACTGATGTAATGTTTGGCTGCGTGCAGCTCGTGAGTGATGGTATATAAACACATCATTCATTCACAATGTACAAATTAAGCTTTAAATGTGATTTTAAACTTTAAAAGTACATTAAAATTGAAACAACACACGTTATTCAACACTGAAAGCAATATAAATGTAGTAACTTAGTAATTTCTTATTGTGCGCTTTGCTGCGGGACACAGGACTGAAAGACTATCCTGCCACTTGTTAATAAGTTCATACGACTTAATAATTTGTGGCAACTGTCCTTTTTGCACTACTGTGTTCCCCAAATAACCCATGATTTAACTGAAATAAGGGAGCAAATTATTAAATCTTTAGTTTCCCTTCCCATGTTTACCACAGTAAGAGATGTGAAAACGGTGACAGAAAAAATAAAATAAACCTGTGAGATTAGAGCAGTAGTTCCCAAAGTGGGGGTCGCGGAGCGGGGGGTCACGAGATGATTTACAGAATTTTTTTATATATATATATATATATATATATATATATATATATATATATATATATATATATATATATATATATATATATATTAGGGGTGTAACGATACGCGTATTCGTATTGAACCGTTCGGTACAACGCTTTCGGTTCGGTACGCGGTACGCATTATGTATACCGAACGGTTCGTTGGAGTAATTAATTATATTTGAAAAAAAAAAAAAAAAGAGAGAGAGAGAAATATAATGATATGCGTTCAACAAGGTAGCCCAATAACCCAAACAACGTAACAGGCAACGCCCCTGACACTCCCGAAGAAGAAAAAAACACCATCTTATATGTTTATGTTAGGCTACTCAGCAGGCGCTCGCTCACTCAGTACGCGCTGAAGGCTCGTTGCAAAATAGCCAATGCGTTTAACAGACTAGAAATGAGAAGATCCTCCAATAACCAACAGGTCTGGTGTTTGGGTGCACTTTGGATTCCCTTTAAGCTATAATGGTGATGGCAAGAGAGTGGTGGATAAAAAAACAACGGTATGTCGCATCTGCAACATGACAGGGTACACCAGCGGGAATAAAAAAAAAAAAAAAAAAAAAAACACCAGCGGGAATATCTGGGATATATGCGTCAGTACTATCTGGGAAAAGACGAAAAAAAGGAGAAACATGCACGCAGCAAACTATCCCTGCAGCATTTAGAAACTATAGCTTACAGGGAATCCAACCCAAACACCAGACCTGTTGGTTATTTTAGGATCTTATATTTCTGGTCTGTTAAATGCATTAGACATTTTGCAACGAGCCTTCAGCGCGTGCTGAGTGAGCGAGCGCCTTAGGGGCCGTTCACATATCGTGCCTAAAAACGCATGGAAAACGCTAAGCGCGTCTTTCTCCTCCTTTCCAAAGCGCTCGGGCAGAAGCGCTCATGAGGCGTCTGTCTTTGCTAAGCAACAATGACGTGCTCTCTCCATGAGACGCGGAAATTTCAGCGAAGGATAAATGGATTTGCAGCTCTAAAAATCGCTTGCAGTAGCTCTGCTACTAAATTTATTTCAAAATTGCAATCCATATACAACTATGATCAGCTGATCCTTCATCTTGGCTGAGCTCTCAACGTTGTTACGGGAAAGGATGAAGCTGATTGGTTAGTTCTTGTCACATGACCCGCGGTGCGCTTGCGGCATTCTGAAAAGTTGAGATGTTTTTACATTTTGCTGTATCTAAAACGTATCGAACCGAACCGTGACATCAGTGTATCGTATCGAACCGAACCGTGAATTTTGTGAACCGTTACACCCCTAATATATATATATATATATATATATATATATAATGCGAGATGCTGAAAAAAAAAGTCTGAAATACACATTTAGGTCTTTATTTTATTACACTTTGTCTGTTTGCGTCTGTAGATTTTGCATGAATTCAACAAAAGTTAGCGTTGTAAATCAGCTGTTTACTTGTAATCTTAAAAATGAAATTAAAATTATAAAAATATAAAATTCTGCTCCACCCATTGACCAAATCTGGGTCATGATTGGGAAATCCATACATGTATGTAAGGCGTTTTTTTCTGAATACAAAGTTATTGTTGTATGCGTGTTATAGGCAGCTTGTTCATATTCTGTCTGTAAGCATTTCACAGTTATGGATGTATTTGTTTTTGTCCATAATTTGTTAATAAAATAGCCTGGCTTAGAGATTGTGTTCCTTTTTGTTATAGCTCTGTCAGCATGTAACCAAATCGCAAATCCTCACAAGAGGGAAACACAGAGAGGGGGGGGGGGTCGCGGGTCGTCAGCAATCTAATATTGGGGGTCGCGGTCTGAAAAGTTTGGGAACCCCTGGATTAGAGGGTTAGACTGTGAAGATTTAGGAAAAGAAAATGCTTAAATGTTTTTGAATTAGTGGAAATTCTTGACCAACCGGCAAATCTGAACAAAGCAACATAAATGAAGACTAAAGCCTCGATCGATACATCTGACAAACAAAGCTTTTATACCACACTAGTCATAATCAGAGTTTATAATTTGTAAATGAATATATGCTGGATTTAAAAAAATCAATTAATAGCCGTTGTGACCGACACTCAACACAAGTTTTGCAGAGCATTCAGTGATTTCACTAAACCGTGACTCTATACAACCATAGACTGTATAAAAACATGGATGTAGTGTCCGTGACGTCACCCGTAGACTCCTGAAGTGTGTTTTTGAAGCCTAAAGTGTGTAGAGAGGGCCGTCGCCATCTTGGCAGCGTGTCACCGCGCGACTCCCGGACAATCAAAAATGGGCAAAAAGGCGGGAGCTGATTGCTGAAGCCACACCCACCTAGCACGACAGCAGTGTCAGCAGCGGCAAACCACCTGTCACTCAAGTGGCTATGCACTTAATTATGCAGAACTTTAAGGCTCAATATCATTTAAACGGATGAGTTATAAAAAAATTCACCCCCCTCACAGTTGTCATGAAGAGCAAAATTAGCAATATACTGTAGTTATATACCCCCGGAGCAGTGTACACACACACACTGTGAACACACACCCCCGGAGCAGTGAACACACACACACACACCTGGAGCAGTGAACACAGCTTAATACGATCATTGTATTGGAGACATGCTACAAATAAGCTTGATCTGTAAATCTGTGTTGATCATGATGAGGAAGATTAAAGCAGATGAACAAATGTTGTTAACGGAGCGCTGGCTAAAGACCCCCGCAGTGATAATTAATAATAATTAATAATAATTCTTTACATTTTATATAGCGCTTTTCTAGACACTCAAAGCGCTTCCATAGACAGGGGGTATCTCCTCATCCACCACCAGTGTGCAGCATCCACCTGGATGATGCGACGGCAGCCATAGTGCGCCAGAACGCCCACCACACACCAGCTTACTGATGGAGAGGAGACAGAGTGATGAAGCCAATCAGCAGATATGGGGATTGTTAGGAGGCCATGATGGTCAGAGGCCAATGGGTGAATCTGTCCAGGATGCCGAGGTCATCCTGGGATTTTTAATGACCACAGAGAGTCAGGACCTCAGTTAAACGTCTCACCCGAAGGACGGTGCTTGTTGACAGTATAGTGTCCCCATCACTACACTGGGGCGCTAGGACCCACACAGAGCACAGGGTGAGCGCCCCCTGCTGGCCTCACTAGCACCAAATGTGATGTGTGACCCTGGAGCACAAGACCAGTCACGAGGGTCAGATTTCTACATCGAAGAGCTGAATAAATCATCTCTCCATTTGATGTATCTCAGACAAATATTGTTCTCCTAACAAACCATACAACTATTTGAAAATCTGGAATCTGAGGGAGCAAAGTTGTTCAAATGAAGTTCTTAGCAATGTGTATTACTGATCAAACATTAAGTTTTTTCATATGTTCACTGTAGGAGTTTTACTAAATATCTTCATGGAACATGATCTTAATATTCTAATGATTTTTGGCATAAAAGAAAAATATAATTTTATATATAAATTCTTATATATATAATATAATATAATATAAAATTATTATAATATAATTTTGACCCATACAATGTATTGTTGTCTATTGCTCCAAATATATCTGTGCTACTGATGACTGCTTCTGTGCTGCAGGGACACAGGTGTGTTTTAGTGTAAAGCGTGTGAGTGACGAGTGTGTCTCTGCAGGTACGTCACACACCTGATGAAGCGCATCCAGAGAGGTCCAGTCAGAGGAATCTCCATCAAGCTGCAGGAGGAGGAGCGAGAGCGCAGGGACAACTACGTGCCCGAGGTGTGTGTGTGTGTGTGTGTGTGTGTGTGAACCTGTGTCGAAAGTGACTGTGGAGTGACTCTGGTCTCCAGGTCATTGATAGAACAGGAAGAGCAAGTGAAAGACTTTCCCGTGTTTGCTGGATCCTGTTCCTCACAAACCCTGAATCTTTCACACAGTCTTAAAGTGAACCTGGTTCTGATGTTTGAGAGGAGTGCATGTGATGTTTTGATATGGTTTGATCTGATCTTTGACCCCAGACTGTGTCTCTGATGTTGTGTTTCTGCAGGTCTCGGCTCTGGATCAGGAAATCATCGAGGTCGACACAGACACCAAGGAAATGCTCAAACTTCTGGTGAGAATTGTTCAGTCGCTCGTCAGTCCTGTGTCGAAAGTGACTGTGGAGTGACTGGTCTCCAGGTCATTGATAGAACAGGAAGAGCAATTGAAAGACTTTCCCGTGTTTGCTGGATCCTGTTCCTCACAAACCCTGAATCTTTCACACAGTCTTGTTTTTGTTTATTCTTATTTGTAGTGCAGCAGCTAATGATTACGTTGATGAATCGACTCAGCATAGCATTATTGAAGCATTGATGATTGCTCATATGACCGTGCAGCTTTTGCCTTGAGTTTAGAGGCTGTTAGACGTGAGCTAACAGTGAAACACTATTTTTGAGTGAATTACATTATTAATTACATGACTTCATTGGAGCAGAGAACTTTCTGAGTTGAACACACTGCTGTGATTAACTCATGTTTCGTTATGAATCGTATTTTGATTCTGACTCGGAGGCCTTAGACAGAGTGAATCAATGTCATTGGGCTTCTGGGGTTATTTGGAGCAGTGGTGTCCAGCTGTGTCCAAAAGCTCTCAAACACTTCCTTCGGAGGCAGCACTCCAAGACAGGGAGGCACGTCCAAATCCTAATCCTGCTTTATGTGTCTGGAGGTACCTTCTTCTGATCAAATTTTGTTGGCAGCATAGATGTATCCTTTGCTGCCTTTGATATCCCACAATCCTGTGCACTCCATTCCGTGACTGAGCTTGGGGGGAAAAAAAGAGGGTGTCTGAAAATTACGTTGGTCAGTTTGTGTGTGCTTTATGCTGTGTTCACACCAAACGCGAATAGAGCGTCAAATTCGCGTCTACCGCGTCTAGTTTGCCGCTTGACCATTTTGAGATCATTCGCTTCATTCGCGCGAGTAATTCGCTTCATTCGCGCGTGAAATTAACTTCACAACAGACGCGAATTCGCGTCATGGGGGGGCTTCTGCAAGCTGAGTTCAAGCAGCATTTTCAACCGCCATTTTTATTTGGATAATTTTCAAAATATTGCTGTTATTGTGTCATGAAATGTAGTTTTAAAAGTATTTCAGGCTAGAATGTAGTTGTTTTAAACTCAAATATGCGGTTTATTTATAATGACAGCGTCTATTTAAAAAATGTGTTTCGCCGATCTCGGAGATGAGCTCCATGCGATCAGCGGGAGCTCCGTCATCATGTATCCGCCGAGAGTAGCCTTACCTCGGCTAGATGTTCTGACATTGGCCGCTGGCTCTGATGTCTCTTTAGTGGTTCAAGATAAAATATAATTCGTTTGGGGTAAAATGAAACGTTTCTTATCTTTGGCCTTTATTCAATTTATCTATTAATATGTTTATATATATATATATATATATATATATATATATATATATATATATATATATATATATATATATATATATATATAGGTCCTTTTTATTCCTGTCTCTATAGAAATATGAACTTTTGTCATATAGCTCCGGTTGACTGCTCACTGACAACATCAGTCGTTCCTCCTTGTTGAATGAGTGGAGAAGGCTATTCCTGCACAACCGGAGGCTGCAGGAACATACTGTTGAATGAGTGACTCCTAGCAGCTCCTGATTGGTTAACGCGGCGCGAATTGACGCCAAAGTTCAAATTTTTCAACTCGGGCGGCAGACGCGAATTCGCGGCAAACGCTAAATGCACAAAAAGCACTATTCGCGCTTAACGCGCGTTTCGCGCGATACGCTCTATTCGCGCGTCATTCGCGCGAACTAGACGCGCGAATGAGGCGAATTCGCGTCTTCCGCGCCGCGCTTAACGCCCCATTCGCGCCGCGAGACCTCCAGACGCGCGGAAACGCGCCTTTGCATTGACTTAACATTGAAATCATTCGCGCCAGACGCTCTATTCACGTTTGGTGTGAACACAGCATTACAGGTGCATCTCAAGTTAGAATGTTGTGGAAAAGTTCATTTATTTCAGTAATTCAACTCAAATTGTGAAAGTTGGGTATTAAATTCAATGCACACAGACTGAAGTAGTTTAAGTCTTTTGGTTCTTTCAATTGTGGTGATTTTGGTTCACATTTAACAAAAAAAAAAAAAACAATTCACTATCTCACGAATTAGAAAATGGTGACATGCTAATCAACTCAACACACCTGCAAAGGTTTCCTGAGCCTTCAAATAGGCTACACAGTCATGGGGAAGACTGCTGATCTGACAGTTGTCCAGAAGACAATCATTGACACCCTTCACGTGGATGGTAAACCACAAACATTCATTGCCAAAGAAGCTGGCTGTCCACAGAGTGCTGTATCCAAGCATGTTAACAGAAAGTTGAGTGGAAGGATAAAGATGCACAACCAACCGAGAGAATGCATCCTTATGAGGATTTTTAAGCAAAATCCATTAAAGAATTTGACCGACAACGTCAGAGGCGTCTTACGTGGACTAAGGTGACGAAGAACTGGACTGTTGCCCTGTGGTTCAAAGTCCTCTTTTCTGATGAGAGCAAGTTTTAACCCTACGATAGCAGATGTCTCTGTCGATAGTCTAGACCAGGGTTCCTCAAATCTGGACCTCGAGATCCATTTTCCTGCAGAGTTTAGATCTATCTCCTAAACACACCTGAGCATGCTAATCAATGCCAATGAATGTCTTTGGGATCATTAGAAAATCACAGGCAGGTGACTTTGATCAGGGTTGGAGCTAAACTCTGCAGCGCATTGGACCTCCAGGGCAAGATTTAAGGAAGGGGGGTCTAGACTATATTAGCCTCATTCTCCTATTAATATATATTTTTTTTAATTGGACGGCCTATTATAATTCTGCTATCAAACTACCCAGCAATTTCACTTCAGCACTGCATTACACACACACACACACACACATACAGCGCAAATGAGGATTAGAGCCTATAGCCGGTGAAGAAGTCTCCATCCACAAACAGACGTACATTGTCTGCAGATTTAAGGTATTTCATTGCACTTTAACAAGTAGTCTGAACAACCTATATATGTGCAATATTTTAAACGTGCCCTCACTAACTGAGTTTAATGCCACCGTTATGTGGGAATGCATCTCACTCTTTTTTCTGTAGCGGTGCATCGAGCTCGTCTTGAGGCATGAGGTCAGTAGCACTGTATGACTGATGCATCAGTTAAATTCAATTTTACTCCAAATATCAACTTTTTTTTCTCTCCACTTCAGCCCTAGTGGACCTCAGATACTGAAACCGCTTACAAACGGCAAGACTCGCATGCGATTAATCGTGCAGCCCTAGTTCTTAAATCCATCACCACCTGTAAGCTCTTTCAGTAGCTGTAGTCATCATATCAATATTTTATTTTTCCAGTCGTTTATTCTGACTTGTGTTTTGGTAAAATCAGATAGCGGCAGTAGCTCACAGAGTGCAACCATTTTACGTCACCAGAATAAATAATTGCGCCCCCTATAGACGAAAATGTATAAAAACTTATTTTTTTTTTTGAAAATACATCTTTCAAGGGTTTTCTATTACATATTTCAATAAGAGACATGTATGGTACATTAAGCTTATGTGTAACATTTTACCAGATTTGAGATTTTGCTCCTGTGATTTATTTTCATTTTTTTCTAGAATCTAGGGTATCTTTTGCTGATGAATTATCTACCAACCAAGTTGTGTATATGTAGTAGATTGTGATTTAACATGATTGACTAAGTTTACAAGCTGTTAAAATTCGGGTTATGGTCGGGTTAAGGTCACTATTTGGGTTTCTGAAACATTCGCGATAACCCGTTTACATGCGTGAGCAGAGAGAGTTACTCCTGTATACATGGAATGTGTAATCAGTCGCCAATATCCCGATGTAAACAGCGATGCACGGTTAGCGTCTGGACGTAAGACGCAATATGCGTCATTTCCGATTCTTCTTCCTGTATCCAAAGACCAAGATTCCTTGCGAATAGAACATGCACAGAACACACATTTTGATGGGGATATGCCGATACGCGTTTACAAGACCAAATATTCGGGTTAGAAAAGGGGTACCCCAAGTATAATATCCCGGTTTTTAAAAACCGTGATATGAGCATATCCGGGTTTTTGCCGGTGTTTACATGGCCGTGCACGACCGGGTTATTGCTAATATCCCGGTTTTGAACGGGTTATTTGCTGCATGTAAACGTGGTCAGTGATGATCAGGTCATCACAGAAGTATAGAAATTCTATATTGAATTTAAAAAAAAAATAAAAAAAACTTCTGGGATTGGATCGATATCGACAGATACTCAGAATTTTCGGGATCGGTTCAGAAAAAATGGTATCGTTGTATCCCTATTTGAAAGTATTTTTTTTTATAGATTATTGGTAATTCCATAGGCTCTCTCTCTCGCACGCCGTTCGCAGTTTAAAACACAACAAAGAGACTCTCTTGCTCCACTCATGCACGCTAATATCGTGTATCATCGATCTCATGGGCTGACTATATGACGATTTTAAAAATGACCATATCGCCCAACACTAGTGTGCAATGAATTTAAAACAAGTTTCACAACATGAGTTGAATTTCTGAACTTTTCCATAACATTTTTAATTTGAGATGCACCTGTATATTTCTAAGTTTTTGCACTTTTAATGTTACTTTTTGTGAGGAATCAATAATATGGCAATTATTAATTTAGTTTTCACCAAAGCTCGTTGGCTATTTTGTTGTAAATCATGAAACCGTTACGCTACCGCAGAAGACTCTCTGAAGTCAGTTTCATGAGGTGCCTTATGCTGCCTGCAAAATCCGCTGCCTGGGCGTCTGGGCGTAGCTGTAGCGTCCTGCAGAGTTCAGCTGCAGCCCTGATCAAAACACTGCTGTCTGTAATTATCAAGCGCTCCTGAGGATCCTGTGTTTCAACAAGGTTGAGGAAGCTAAATCTCCAGAAACAGGGCTGGACACCTGTTTATATAAACTGAACTTTAAACAAACACTGGACTGCATTGGCTTGTTTTCTGGCCAGCAGTGTGAGCAGTTCGTTTGAGCACTGTTTTCATAGGCTTAAACACTGAGCGGCTCTGACTTGTCAGTCGGTAGGTCTCTCCTCGCTAATGCTGTTTCTCTCTCTCTCTCTCTCAGGACTTCGGCAGCCTGTCCAATCTTCAGGTGACTCAGCCTCCGGTTGGCATGAACTTCAAGACCCCTCGTGGCGTCTAGACATTTGTAATATATCTCTTAATAAAACATGGGGAAAAACAAACACTGATGTTGTGAACTTATTTATCAATATTAACATTTACAGACTAATTGTGACCATTTGATTTCTTTAATGCAATTTTAAACAAGTCATCTTTGGATGTGTGGTATTGAAGCTTATTGGTGGGTTAATGCAAATAAGACCGATATTAATCCTTCTGTTCTTTTGTTCTAACTTTAAAAAAAAAAAATCACTTTAATATGAGCCTCGGGAGAATTGTTGCATCCTGCTAGTGTGACTTTTGACTTTTTTTTTTTTTTTTTTTGTCACCTTCATTTGGGTAGCATTATTAACCATACACATTGTGACAAAGCAGCTTTACAGAATCAAATATTAAAATATTTAAAGTCAATAGTACAAGGACAGTAGTTAACACTTAATTTTCCAGTTAAAGGCAGTTCATCGTTGAATTCAGAGATGTCATTTCAGTTCAGCTTAAATAGTATCTGTGCAATCATTTGCAATCAAGTCAACGATATCGCTGTAAATGAAGTGACCCCAACTAAGCAAGCCAGAGACGAAAGCAGCGAGGAACCGAAACTCCATCAGCGACAGAATGGAGAAAAAAACCTTGGGAGAAACCAGGCTCAGTTGGGGTCAGTTCTCCTCTGACCAGACGAAACCAGTAGTTCAATTCCAGACTGCAGCAAAGTCAGATTGTGCAGAAGAATCATCTGTTTCCTGTGGTCTTGTCCTGGTGCTCCTCTGAGACAAGGTCTTTACAGGGGATCTTCCTGCGGGTGTCGCTGTTGGACAGTGTTATCTCTACTTCCTGTTATCCTTCTGTAGCTAATCGTAGCTCTGTGTAGCTGTTTTTATTTTATTTTTTCTCTAGAATCTTTATCTTACTATCACTGTCTGTTTGTTTGTTTTTTAAAGTGGTAAAATATAACTTAATTCACACCATATTTCTGATATTATTGATCAATCTTATCAGATTAACTTTGATCGTTCACTTTTCCGTGAGTGCAGTACACCTGCAAAGCGTTAGCACTTGTTAGCTTGTCATTAGCGTTTTCTTTTCTCCTCTCTTCTCTCTCGCTCCAGTGTTACGAATAGATTCGCATGTTGTCAGGGTAATCCGCAGCGTGTGTGTAGGTTATCTTCCTGTCTGTGTCTCCCTGTCTCTCTCTCTCTCTCTCCCGCTGTCTCTTTAATTGATTGTAGGTGTCGCTGATTGGGACTGAGCTGGTTGGTGACTGGAAGGATCGCGGCAGTATTTAAGCCACCCGGCGGAAGGAAACGTTGGCTCCCCGCTCTCCTGGCGTTTTCATAGTTGATCTTGCGGTGTGATCCGTGTTAGCGATAGATCACTGTTGTAGACATTTGTTGTCAACCATTCACTCAAATAGTGGCTTGATTGTTATATTGTTTTATGTCCGGTGTTTCGCTCCCCCTCCTTGTTTAAGTGGCGCTTGGTAGGGAGGTGGCTGCCTGTTTGTTATGTTCATTTTCTCCTGTTTATGTTGGCAGGGAGGTAAGCATATGTGTTTCATTTCTTATTTGATTTTCATCCTTGAAGGTGCGTTACCTTTTTCAAATGAGACCTATACAGGGACGGATGTTTTGGTCCATGGAATAGAGTTGAACTGTTTAAAGGTCCCACTTCATACTGTGTTCCTGACGTCTGATCTAGTTTCAGGTCCTGTAAAAGTGGGAGTACGTTCAAGACTACCTGTAGAAGGTGTGAGTTTAATTTTAGGAAACGACCTGGCTGGTGGCAAGGTGTTTCCTTGTCCGATTGTGACAAGTACTCCTGTTTGTGATAGGGAGCTTGTTAGTCAATTCCCGGCAACATTTCCAGTGTGCGTCGTTACTCGTGCACAAGCACGCAAAAATGAGGATGTAATTGATTTGTCTGACACTTTTCTTGCTTCTCCAGATTCCCCTGTTGAACTGACTCTATCTGTACACCCCACTGTTGTTGAAGTCGATAGTAAGAGTAAGTCTACTGATAAGGGATCTTCCTTGGTGATGGGAAGAAACCAACTTGGTATTGCCCAGAAAGCTGACGCTTCCCTGACACGTTGTCTTGAGGCTGCAAAGAAAGGGGAAGGAGAGAATGCAGATGAGGTGCAGTATTTTTGGGATAGAGGTGTACTGATGCGTAAGTGGTTGTCTCAGGATGCTAAGGAATTTGGTTTAAGTGCGGACTACCAGATTGTTTTACCTACAGGTTATCGAGCTACAGTTCTTAAACTTGCTCACGATCATTTATTATCTGGTCATTTGGGCAGTAATAAAACATTCAAGCGTGTGGCTAAGTATTTTTATTGGCCTGGTTTAAGATCAGCTGTGTCAAGATACTGTCGTTCATGTTATAGTTGTCAACTCGCTGGTAAGCCCAATCAAATTATTAAACCGGCTCCCTTGCAGCCTATTCCGGTGATGGGAGAGCCATTTGAGCGTCTTATTTTAGACTGTGTTGGCCCTTTGCCAAAGTCAAGAGCTGGTTACCAGTATATCCTAACGTTAATGTGCGCAACAACACGTTTCCCTGAGGCAGTGCCATTGAAAGAGCTGATTAAATTTTGTTCAACATTTGGTCTGCCTCGCGTGGTTCAGACAGATCAAGGTACAAATTTTAAATCTAAAGTGTTTGAACAATTGTTGAATGGAATTTCTGTGAGTCACGTAGTGTCAAGCGCTTACCATCCCCAATCACAGGGCGCTCTCGAACGATTTCACCAGACACTCAAATCCATGATGCGTGCTCACTGTGTTGAATCTGGTAGGGACTGGGCTGATGATCTTCCTTTTCTCTTATTTGCGATTAGAGAAACCGTCCAAGAGTCATTGGGTTACAGTCCTGCAGAACTCATATTTGGCCACACGGTTCGTGGGCCGTTGAAGTTATTGAGTGAACAATTGGTTGCTGATAACGTTCCGCTGGTTCCTGTGTCCGAATATGTTACGTCATTTCGTGAACGACTTCGCAAGGTATGTGAGAGAGCGAAAAGGAATTTAGCAGAGTCTCAGGCTGATATGAAGGAGTATTATGACCGTAAATCTGTCGCTCGTTCGTTTCAGCCAGGCGAGTCAGTTTTGCTGTTACTGGCTGCCCCAGGTTCTGCTTTGAATCCCAAATTTTCTGGTCCTTATACAGTGACGAAGAAGTTGTCCGACACAAATTATTTAATCTGTACGCCTGATCGTCGGAGAAAGACGCGTTTGGTTCATGTCAATATGATTAAGCCTTATGTGAAGGATGATGTTGCGTCAGCTGCTCTTGCAGTGAAACCGAGTGCTGTTGTTGCATTCCCGTCTGTGGTAGATATTGATGATGTCGAACGCGGGTTTACCGTGTCTTCTGGTCGTTTGTCGAACTCTATAGCCTTGAAGGATTTAAGTGTTCAGTTAAGCCATCTAGCTCCGAATCAAAGAGCGGATATTGTTGCATTGATTGCAGAGTCACATTCACTCTTTGGTGATATTCCGTCACAGACTACAGTTCTGCAGCATGATATCGATGTTGGCGATGCGCAGCCTATAAAGCAGCATCCTTATCGGCTTAATCCCAAGAAACGTGAGTTGATGAAAGCAGAGGTTGAGTATTTATGTCAGAACAATTTTGCGAGTCCCAGCCAAAGTGCGTGGAGTTCGCCTTGCTTGTTAGTCCCCAAGTCTGATTCATCGGTGCGCTTTTGCACAGACTATCGTAAAGTTAATGCAGTAACGAAACCTGATTCTTTCCCACTTCCCCGTATGGAAGACTGCATTGATCGTGTTGGTCAAGCAAGATTTGTAACGAAGTTAGATCTTTTAAAGGGATACTGGCAAGTGCCCCTTACTCAGCGTGCTTCTGAGATTTCTGCTTTTGTGACTCCTGACGATTTCATGCAGTATTCCGTCATGGCGTTCGGGATGTGCAATGCACCATCGACATTTCAAAGATTGATGAGAATTGTATTGAATGGAGTTAAGAATTGTGAAGCGTACTTGTACGATATTGTGATCTATTCTTCTAGTTGGGAAGAACATGTGAGTTCTCTACGTGAAGTGTTTTCACGCTTGGCCAATGCTTCCCTGACACTGAATCTGGCCAAATGCGAGTTTGCTAAGGCTACGGTAGTGTATTTGGGAAAGATGGTAGGACAAGGTCAAGTACGCCCAGTTGATGCAAAAATTTCGGCTATTATGGAATTTCCTGTCCCTAGAAATAAAAGAGAACTGCGCAGATTTTTAGGTATGGCAGGGTATTATAGAGGTTTTTGCCGTAATTTCGCCAGTGTTGTTTCCCCCGTTAACGGATCTTCTCAGCACAGCTCGAGTTTTTGTGTGGATTCCTGCTTGCGAGCAAGCTTTTCGGGCAGCTAAAGATTTGCTGTGTAACGCTCCTATCCTCTCAGCGCCGGATTTTGGACACCCGTTCAAGTTGGAAGTAGACGCGTCTGCTACTGGGGCAGGTGCCGTTCTCATCCAAGAGAGTGAACTCGGAATTGAACATCCAGTGTGTTACTTCTCGAAGAAGTTTACGCCCTGTCAGTGCAGGTATAGTACGATCGAGAAGGAAGCTCTTGTGTTACTTTTAGCATTGCAGCAGTTTGAGGTGTATTTGAGTGGAAGTGTTTCTCCAATTGTTGTTTACACTGATCACAATCCTCTGGTTTTCTTGGCTAGAATGTGTAATTCGAATAAATGATTAATGCGTTGGTCATTAATGGTGCAAGAGTTTTTTTTGGATATCCGACACAAGAAGGGCTCGCAGAATATTGTTGCCGATGCGCTGTCCAGAGTTCATGGTGCTGAAGTGTAAGATTTTGTATTGTGATACAAACTTTTTGTTTGTATCTTTTTGGTGTGGAGGTGTTACGAATAGATTCGCATGTTGTCAGGGTAATCCGCAGCGTGTGTGTAGGTTATCTTCCTGTCTGTGTCTCCCTGTCTCTCTCTCTCTCTCTCTCTCTCCCGCTGTCTCTTTAATTGATTGTAGGTGTCGCTGATTGGGACTGAGCTGGTTGGTGACTGGAAGGATCGCGGCAGTATTTAAGCCACCCGGCGGAAGGAAACGTTGGCTCCCCGCTCTCCTGGCGTTTTCATAGTTGATCTTGCGGTGTGATCCGTGTTAGCGATAGATCACTGTTGTAGACATTTGTTGTCAACCATTCACTCAAATAGTGGCTTGATTGTTATATTGTTTTATGTCCGGTGTTTCGCTCCCCCTCCATGTTTAAGTGGCGCTTGGTAGGGAGGTGGCTGCCTGTTTGTTATGTTCGTTTTCTCCTGTTTATGTTGGCAGGGAGGTAAGCATTTGTGTTTCATTTCTTATTTGATTTTCAGGTTAGTTTGAATATAAAATTAGTTTTGTTTATTGTAATTTACTTTGGCATATTGCCCCTCCCGAAGTTATGTTTCTTTTGTTTATCTAAGTGAATAAATTTATTATTTACTCTTTAATTCCTGTGTGGTGGTTGAGATTAACGGGGATGAGAGCGGGGACCCCAGGGATCTTTCCTAGAGGGATCCCTGTTAATTGTTACGGGTTACTTTTATTAGGTCTTTGAGTAGACCTTTTAGTTAGTCATTCGTAACACCAGTTTTTCACAAGTTCATCAAACAACCGCAGTAAGAAAATTTCATCAAGCACGGTGAGTAATGGCTTCTCCTGCTATCGTTATTTGCACCTCTTGCCACATGTACAGTTTATCTATCTCTGTCGCTGATGAGGGATTCACATGTGATAAATGCAGGGAAACAGTTAGGCTGACAGCGAAGATTTCAGAATTAGAGACGCGCATCCAAACTTTAATTGAGGACAGTAAGAATGTTAGGGCTCTAGATACGGCTTTGGATGCGTCTAGCTCAGGGATTCCTGTACATTGTCCGGTTCCAGCAGAGCCCCTGCAGCAGGGCAACTGGGTGACGGTGAGGCAGCGTAGTCGTGGGTCAAAACACCGCTCTTCTGTTCCGATCAAAACATTAAACAGGTTCTCCCCACTCAGTGACGCACCCACTGAGAAACCTGATGAAAGTGCTCTAGTTATTGGTGATTCTATTGTACGGAACGTGAATATAGAGACACCAGCCACCATAGTCAAATGTTTACCGGGAGCCAGAGCGCCTGACATCTTGGCAAATTTAAAAGTGCTGTCTAATGCTAAACATAAATACAGTAAGATTGTTATTCATGCCGGCGCTAATGATGTTCGACTTCGCCAGTCTGAGATCACTAAAAATAAATTTAAAGAGGTGTGTGAACTTGCAAGCACGATGTCAGACACTGTAATATGCTCTGGTCCCCTCCCTGCTTACCGTGGTGACGAGATGCATAGCAGATTGTCATCACTCAATGGCTGGATGTCTAAGTGGTGCCCACAGAATAACATAGGTTTCATAGACAATTGGATGAGCTTTTGGGGCAGACCTGATCTGTTGAAAAGAGATGGTCTTCATCCCTCCTGGGGTGGCGCCACTCTTCTGTCTAGAAATATGGCAAATAGTCTTAGTGTTTATTCTTGACTAACTGGGGCCCAGGTCAGGAAGCAGACAGACTGGCTAAACCGACCGTCTGCTAGCTGCCTCCCGTCACAGAGGTCAGTTAATTCTCAGCACATAGTCTCTATAGTGTGATATCTAGGTGAAAAAGTCTCTGTGTCTGTTCCCCGAACTAGAAAATACAAAAAACGTCCAAACCAAGTTAAGGTTAACAATTTAATTGAGGTTCAACAAATAAAAAACAAATGCAATATGGATAAACAAATGATAAAGATTGGCTTATTGAATATCAGATCCCTTTCTACGAAAACACTTTTTGTAAATAATATGATAACTTATCATAATATAGATGTGCTCTGTCTGACAGAAACCTGGCTAAAACCTGATGATTATATTATTTTAAATGAGTCCACCCCCCAAGATTATTGTTATAAACACGAGCCACGTCTAAAAGGCAAAGGTGGAGGTGTTGCTTCAATTTATAACAACGTTTACAGGATTTCTCAGAGGGCAGGCTTCAAGTATAACTCGTTTGAAGTAATGGTGCTTCATATAACATTATCCAGAGAAACCAATGTTAATGATAAATCCCTGTTATGTTTGTACTGGCTACTGTATACAGGCCACCAGGCCACAATACAGACTTTATTAAAGAGTTTGGTGATTTTACATCCGAGTTAGTTCTGGCTGCAGATAAAGTTTTAATAGTTGTTGATTTTAATATCCATTAGGGGTGCTCCGATCACGATCGGCCGATCGTTATGCGCATCTCGTCAGTAAAGCCGGTTAACTAATCAGCGGTTAATTCCATCAGGTGCGTGATTTCACATAGAGCAGCTGTTACTACAAAGAGCCGTTGTTAATAGAGAAGATGCTCGAATCCACTTTGTAGTAACAGCTGCTCTATGTGAAATCACGCACCTGATGGAATTAACCGCTGATTAGTTAACCGGCTTTACTGACGAGATGCGCATAACGATCGGCCGATCGTGATCGGAGCACCTCTAATATCCATGTCGATAATGAAAAAGATTCATTGGGATCAGCATTTATAGACATTCTGAACTCTATTGGTGTTAGACAACGTTTCAGGACCTACTCATTGTCGAAATCATACTCTAGATTTAATACTGTCACATGGAATTGATGTTGATAGTGTTGAAATTATTCAGCCAAGTGATGATATCTCAGATCATTATTTAGTTCTGTGTAAACTTCATATAGCCAAAATTGTAAATTCTACTTGTTGTTACAAGTGTGGAAGAACCATCACTTCTACCACAAAAGACTGCTTTTTAAGCTATCTTCTTGATGTATCCAAATTCCTTAGCATATCCAAAACCTCAGAACAACTTGATGATGTAACAGAAACTATGGACTCTCTCTTTTCTAGCACTTTAAATACAGTTGCTCCTTTACGCTTAAGGAAGGTTAAGGAAAACAGTTTGACACCATGGTATAATGAGCATACTCGCACCCTAAAGAGAGCAGCCCGAAAAATAGAGCGCAGCTGGTTGAAAACAAAACTAGAGGTATTTCTAACCCTAACCCTAACCCTATTGCTTGGCGGGAAAGTAACATGTCCTACAGAAAAGCATTAAAAACTGCTAGATCTGATTACTTTTCTTCTCTTTTAGAAGAAAACAAACATAACCCCAGGTATTTATTCAATACAGTGGCTAAATTAACGAAAAATAAAGCCTCAACAAGTGTTGACATTTCCCAACACCACAGCAGTAATGACTTTATGAACTACTTTACTTCTAAAATCGATACTATTAGAGATAAAATTGCAACCATTCAGCCGTCAGCTACAGTATCAAATCAGACAGTGCACTATAGACCCCCTGAGGAACAGTTCCACTCATTCTCTACTATAGGAGAGGAAGAATTGTATAAACTTGTTAAATCATCTAAACCAACAACATGTATGTTAGACCCTATACCATCTAAGCTCTTAAAAGAGGTGCTTCCAGAAGTCATAGATCCTTTTTTGACTATTATTAATTCCTCGTTGTCATTAGGATTTTTCCCCAAAACTTTCAAACTGGCTGTTATTAAGCCTCTCATAAATAAAACCACAACTTGACTCCAAAGAACTAGTTAATTATAGACCAATCTCGAATCTCCCTTTTCTGTCCAAGATACTAGAAAAGGTGGTATCGTCACAACTATATTCCTTCTTAGAGAAAAATGGTATATGTGAGGATTTCCAGTCAGGATTTAGACCGTATCATAGTACTGAGACTGCTCTCCTTAGAGTTACAAATGATCTGCTCTTATCATCTGATCGTGGGTGTATCTTTCTATTAGTTTTATTGGATCTTAGTGCTGCATTTGACACAATTGACCACAACATTCTTTTGCATAGACTTGAACACTTTGTTGGCATCAGTGGAAGTGCATTAGCATGGTTTAAATCGTACTTATATGACCGCCATCAGTTCGTAGCAGTGAATGAAGATGTATCATATGGATCACAAGTGCAGTATGGAGTACCTCAAGGCTCAGTACTAGGGCCGCTACTCTTCACGCTTTATATGTTACCCTTGGGAGATATCATCAGGAAACATGGTGTTAGCTTTCACTGTAATGCTGATGATACTCAGCTCTATATTTCTTCATGGCCCGGTGAAACACAACAATTTGAAAAACTAATGGAATGAATAGTCGATATAAAAAATTGGATGACGAGTAATTTCTTACTGCTAAATTCAGAAAAAAACAGAGGTGTTAATTATAGGACCTAAAAACTCTGCTTGTAATAACCTAGAACACTGTCTAAGACTTGATGGTTGCTCTGTCAATTCTTCATCCTCAGTTAGGAACCTAGGTGTGCTATTTGATTGCAATCTTTCCTTAGAAAGCCACTTTTCTAGCATTTGTAAAACTGCATTTTTCCATCTCAAAACTATATCTAAATTACGGCCTATGATCTCAATGTCAAATGCAGAAATGTTAATCCATGCATTTATATGCATAATGCTTTATTGGGTGGTTGTTCTGCACGCTTAGTAAACAAACTACAGCTAGTCCAAAATGCAGCAGCAAGAGTTCTTACTAGAACCAGGAAGTATGACCATATTAGCCCAGTCCTGTCATCGCTGCACTGGCTCGCTATCAAACATCGTATAGATTTTAAAATATTGCTTATTACTTATAAAGCCCTGAATGGTTTAGCACCTCAGTATTTGAATGAGCTCCTATTACATTATACTCCTCTACGTCCGCTACGTTCTCAAAACTCAGGCAATTTGATAATACCTAGAATATTAAAATCAACTGCGGGCGGCAGGTCCTTTTCCTATTTGGCGCCTAAACTCTGGAATAACCTACCTAACATTGTTCGGGAGGCATATGTCTGCTACCACCGCTACTTTATTACAAGAGTATCATACTGATCCAGGGACATTAATGTAAAATAATAATCATTTAAACAAATATTTTAAAATAATTTTAAAATGCTGTGTAGTCCATAACAGCCTAATATAGACACAGCCAGTTTTACTCACTGAAATATTTATTTGTCATAAAATTATTACTTCATAATTGTATTAGAGTCTTACACATATGCTATACAGATAATAGAGTCATGTATTATTTTGAGTGATGACTGCTATTATAAGAGTGGCTTGATGGAGCGCAGGAGATGCAGATAACATGATATCGACCCTTAAGAAACTTTAATTAATGCTGTCACGTAACAAATCTGTCCAAATATGAAATGAATAGATAATTTCTACATTGAAATAAAAATGTAAAGACTGCACAACTATTATAAATTGCCAATCTAAATAATTGGGAATCATGAAAAAAATTATAATAAACTAAAAATATGTATTTATTATCTGTTTTAATGTATCTATTATAACATTTATGTAGTTTTGTTTGCTTGGCTGTTTCCTTATAAAAGTCCAGAAATTTGTCAACTTTTTCTTCAGGTGTTGTTTTAAATTATATGACGTCATTACATTGCCGTCTTGCCACCAGCCAATCGCTACACTGCTGATCATGGTTTTGAGTATCGATACATAACCCCTTTTAAGCCAAAACATGAATGCGCAATTATCTCAGATAACTCAATCCAGCGATACTAATCATACACAACAGGTGTGTTCGAAGAACCCAATTAGCCAATTCAGGATTAGCACGATGATATCAATCTGGATGTGTCATTTGATCTCGGATGTAATAAGCGACGTACGAAGAACAGGCCCCTGATGCTATAACAGTAGCTCCGGGATGAGCTTGGAAGAACCAAATGATCCAAGATCACGCCAAATCGTCAACATTCAAATCCAGCTAACTGAGTTAGCGACGTATGATGAACAGGCCCCTGGCCCCAGCGCGAGGGTGTATAGTTTTAAAGGCCAAAACACTCTTTGATTCTTAGGTACACTACTGAAGAGGTTGTCTTGAACATTTCCCTCAATCTAGATGATTTGAGGTAGCAGGAAAGAAAAATGTAGGGCATCACACTTCTACCAAACCTCCCTCCTAGAACTTTCACATGATGGTAATTTAAGTTATTTTAAAGATTATACTCATCTTGTGCTTCTCCAAATATGTATGACAAGACTATATAGGTTCTCATGATTTTTTTAGTAATAAACAGCTATATTTAATGTATAAAATCAGCATTCTTGACAAATTCAAAATACGGATTCCTAGTCCAATTAAATTTCTGGGGATATAAGTGTATCTTTCATAGTTTAAACCCTGTTTTCTGATTCCTGTTGCCTAAAATGATCCCTTGGTAATTTAATTATGTTAGCGTAATAATGTTAATATTAGTCAACTAATCTTTAATACATTACTTTTGAAGACCATATGGTAAACTTAACTAATACCAAACCCTCAACCCTCAACCCTAACCCTAAACCCTAACCCTAACCCTAACCCTACCCAAGCCCCCAACCCCAAACCCTACCCCTACCCCTACCCCTAACCCTACCCCTACCCCTACCCCTACCCCTACCCCTACCCTACCCCTAAAATAACCTAAACTAAACAAACCTAACCAAACCTAAATCTAATACATACTCTTATCCTAACCCTCATGGAACGACAGGCAGGATGCAGCCTTGAATAATTTCTGGTTGGCTCAGTGGTAGTGTGATGGGCTTTAGGTGGAGGGGACACAGGTTCGTCTCCAGATCATTGCAGGGTTGTGTTTTCTATTGTTTTATAAAAGGACAGATACTAGCCCGGAACCAATTCACAATCTAATATTACCCATTATAGAATGAAAGGCAGGTAATAGCCCTCACTTAAGAAAACAGATTTGTGTGGGGCTGGTTGGATCAGTGGTAGAGTGATGGAATTAGGTCGAGGGGACCCAGGTTCGTGTCCTGATCATTGCAGGATTTTGTTTTTATAAAGTTTTTCTGTGGTTACCATGGGAGAGGTGACTAGGACAAGGTATGGGGTGCATGAAAGAGACGAGGGACCCAGGTTGGTCTCCTGATCATTGCAGGGTTGTGTTTTCTATTGTTTTATAAAAGGACAGATACTAGCCCTGAACCAATTCACACTCTAATATTACTCCTCATAAAATGAAAGGCAGGTAATAGCCCTCACTTAAGAAGACAGATTTGTGTGGAGCTGGTTGGATCAGTGGTAGAGTGATGGACTTAGGTCGAGGGGACCCAGGTTCGTGTCCCAATCATTGCAGGATTGTGTTTTTATAAAGTTTTTCTGTGGTCACCATGGGAGAGGTGACTAGGACAAGGTATGGGGTGCATGAAAGAGACGAGGGACATTTGGGCAAAGGTTTGTGACATCTGACGGTTATCCTGGAAAGGATGATGTCTGTTCAGTTCTAAAATGCACAAACTTTGAAGAGGGCTGGACTGGTAGAAGCTTGGTGTTCAGAAATGTGCACCCGCCAGTCTCACGCTCTCGGCCAAACAGAGATGAGCAGGAGGTTTTAAGTTTGGTATTGGGATTCCTACAAGCCTTGTTTTCAGGTGACCTGGATACCTTGCGGTGTTAACTAAGGGTCACTTGCACAGTGAGTATCCAGCCTCCCTGGGTCCACTTGGACAGCACGCAGGGCAGGTGGCCTGGGGCTAACAGGCCTTAATTGGAGCCCAGTCTTCTACGGGGATGATTCATTTGCTTAGTCTGTTGGTTGCACCAGGGGTGGGGAGGGAGGATATAGAGGGAGTTAGGGCTAGTGGAAGAGTCCAGATCAGAATTTTTTGTATTTACAGATAGGGTTAGGGTTAGGTTAGGTTAGAATTAGAAAAAATCAATAATGCGCAGTCCTTCAATACTCCTTCTGGCCGCTCTCCCGACTCAGCCGAGGCCTGCCCCCACGGCCTAGGCCCATCGCTGCACCACCAATATATTTGGTCTTTTTATCGTTGAACCACAGATAGTGAGATTTCTAAACGTATGAATGAGTATTGTTTTTTAATAATAGTAGTGCTATTTATTAAGGTTTTTATATTATTTATTAATACTTATGAGTAATACTTCTCCATGTAATTTATTAGGGGTAGAACGGGTAGGGTTAGGATGGGTGGGGTCAAATGATACGTCGGGGGGTGGAAAGGGTAGGTTTCGGGTTAGGGTTAGGGTTAGTTAGGTTAGGGTTAGGTTAGGGTTAGGGTTAGGTTTGGAAAAATACAACAGCTCCCCCCAACCTAGCCCTCGTCTAGGCCGGGTTAGGGTTAGAGTTAGGTTAGGATTAGGTTAGGTTAGGTTAGGGTTAGGTTAGGGTTAGGGTTAGGTTAGGTTTGGAAAAGTACAACAGCTCCCCCCAACCTAGCCCTCGTCTAGGCCGGTTTGGGATAGGGAGACTGAGGGAAAGGTGCACGGGCCCACGCTTGTCAGACTATACCATATCGCATGAGATCATCTCCGGTCTAGGAGCTGTGCTTGTCTAAGCATTGGGCCTAAAAAAGTGAAAGTTATGTTTTTGGTTAAATTTAGGCTCTGAATTTTTTCACCCTTAAGTTTCACAGTGCTCGAGTTGAACCGGCTGGGTTCATAATTGCTGAGGTTATGGCGGTTAGCTTGAGAGTGCAGTTTGTTCCAGCACTCAATCTAGATCTAAGTAGATATGAGAACACAAAGTTCTTGACTGAACTTGTTCCAGATCGGCGAACCAGACCACAACTCGAAGGTCGCAGACCGGTAATCCCGACCCAGCATCGTGCTCTGCCAAAAAGTATTGTTTCAGCCAGACTGCCATGTTATCAAAGACGGTTAATGTCATAGTTAAATTATAATCATTGGGTCTGTGATTGTTAAGTTTAGGGTGTGTTTTAGTTCAGCCTTAAATTTAGCTGTGTTAGAATTACACCGACTAGGTTTGTAAACCGCTGGGTCTGTGACGGTTAAGTTTAGGGTGTGGTTTGGTTCAGCCTTAAATTTAGCTGTGTTAGAATTAAACCGGCTAGGTTTTTAAACCGCTGGGTCTGTGACGGTTAAGTTTAGGGTGTGGTTTGGTTCAGCCTTAAATTTAGCAGTACTCACCAGACCACAGCTCGAAATTCAGAGTCCGACGATCCCGACCCAGCATCGCGTTCCGCCATGAAGTCCTGTTTCAGCCAGACTGCCATGTTATCAAAGACGGTTAATGTCATAGTTAAATTATAATCGTTGGGTCTGTGATGGTTAAGTTTAGGGGTGTGGTTTGGTCCAGCCTTAAAAATAGCAGTCCTCGAGTTGAACCGGCTAGGTTTTTAAATGCTGCGGTTATGGTGGTTAGGTTTAGAGCGCGGTTTGGTCCATCTATAGATTTAACAGTACCCGAGTTGAACCGGTTGGGTTTTTGAAGGCTGCGAGTAGATGTGAGAACACGCCAAGAAGTTTTGTTTCAGGCAAATGCCATGTTTCAAGGACGATATTTGTTATAGTAGGACATTTTGGTCATTATTCTTTCCTGCTCCCCCAAAACAGTTAGAGTGAGGGAAATGTTCAAGACAACCTCTTCAGTAGTGTACCTCAGGATCATCGGGTGTTTCGGCCGTTAAACACTATACACCCTCACGCTGAGGCCGGCTCGCTTGGACGATCAGCCCCAAGCGCGTGTCTTGTATCCAATTGCTATTTGGGCCTGACCAGATCCACAATTGCATGGTTGGGGTCTGGATTGAGTTAAAAGGGGTTTTTCACTTAAACCAGTGATTAGGAGAGATGTTAATTTGATTCTGTTGATTTGAAATTATTTGGAGTGCATGTTAGAGCGACTGAAAAAAACATATGTACTCTGCTGTATAATAAACCAAAGTAGGTCTGAAATATCGAAAACTTGGCCTAGAATACTCCTAAAAGGTCGAAGGTTGAGACTGGCGGATGCGGGGCATCAAGCTTCTACCAGACCTCCCTCCTAAAAGTTATGGCAAACCAATCAGACATCACCCTCACACAAGGGTAACCGCTGGATGCGACAACTTCTGAGAGAGAAAGATGTTGCAATAGCCTTCTATTTGTGTGTTTTTGCATACACTGTTACAGGGTGGTGAGTTCAAAATGATCAAAATATTTTTTGAGATTAGACCCATCTTGTGCTCCTCCAAATATGTCGGACACGACCGTACAGCTTTCTTAGGTTATTATCACTGATAAATAGCTCTTTTTAGCATTTAAAGTCAGCTTCTTTGACAGCTAATTAAATATGCGGATTCCTGCTCCAATAACGTTTCAAGGCCTATTTTTCTGGGGATTTAAATAGCATTTTAATTAATTTAAAGCCTGGATTCTGATCTCTGTCACTTAATTGTTCTGTAGGTAATATTAATTCACTTACGTTAGCGTGCTAATGCTAATATTACTCTATTAATCATTAACACATTACTAATTAAGGTTTAATAGTTACCTCTTGAAGTGAATCAGAAGGCATTAAAACGGTTGGCTCCACGTACTTCCTATATTTTGAAAGTAAGTTTTATCAAGCTCAATAAGTATCAAAATTGCTGCTCCAAACACATTTCTAGGCTTACTCCCAGGGGGTTTTAGATACACTCTTCCTATTTGAAAATTAGTAATCCAATACCTCTTTCTTTATCTTTCTATTAGTAATATCAGTATTTTAAAGTTAGTCGGAAGAAAAATAGGAAAAGATCTTTCAGCTTACCACTAAAGGTATGAGTATGTTAAAATTAACATGTCCATAATATCATACATATAAATATAAATCTAAAAATAAAAAATAAAAAACAAATATTAAGACTATAAAAATATATAAAGATATAAAAACCCCCGGAAAGAAAACCATTAAAGGTCCAAGAGTTTCAATTTAAAGCAAACCAGGAGGTGACTAGGCCTGTCTGGGCCATGCACCTCCCACCAAGCCTGTCTGGGCTTGGGTTTGCCCCCCTGTCCCGCCTCTTCCTCCTCCCCTGGCGGAGAAAAGGAGAACCGGGAAGGAGTGATCCAATTAAAAGATTCAATGTGTTTTGTTTTTAATTTTTTTTTTTTTTTTTTTTTTTTTTTTTTTTTTTTTTTTATTTTTTTTTTAAACGCTGGGTCAGTGATGGCTAGATACAGTGTGTGGTTTAGTTAAGCCTTAAATTTAGCAGTGTTTTGAGTTCAACCGGCTAGGTTTTTAAACCGCTGGGTCTGTGACGATTAAGTTAGAGTGTGGTTTGGTTCAGCCTTAAATTTAGCAGTACTCACCAGACCACAGCTCGGAATTCAGAGTCCGACGATCGCGACCCAGCATCGCGTTCCGCCATGAAGTCCTGTTTCAGCCAGACTGCCTTGTCCCCAAGGACGGTAAGTGTCATCGTTAGACTATAATCACTGGGTCTATGATGGTTAAGTTTAGGGTGTGTTTTAGTTCAGCCTTAAATTTAGCTGTGTTAGAATTAAACCGGCTAGGTTTTTAAACCGCTGGGTCTGTGACGGTTAAGTTTAGGGTGTGTTTTAGTTCAGCCTTAAATTTAGCTGTGTTAGAATTAAACCGGCTAGGTTTTTAAACCGCTGGGTCTGTGACGGTTAAGTTTAGGGTGTGGTTTGGTTCAGCCTTAAATGAAGCGGTACTCACCAGACCACAGCTCGAAATTCAGAGTCCGACGATCCGGACCCCGCATCGCGTTCCGCCATGAAGTCCTGTTTCAGCCAGACTGCCTTGTCCCAAAGACGGTAAGTGTCATCGTTAGACTATAATCACTGGGTCTATGATGGTTAAGTTTAGGGTGTGTTTTAGTTCAGCCTTAAATTTAGCTGTATTAGAATTAAACCGGCTAGGTTTTTAAACCGCTGGGTCTGTGACTGTTAAGTTTAGGGTGTGCTTTAGTTCAGCCTTAAATTTAGCTGTGTTAGAATTAAACCGGCTAGGTTTTTAAACCGCTGGGTCTGTGACGGTTAAGTTTAGGGTGTGGTTTGGTTCAGCCTTAAATTTAGCAGTACTCACCAGACCACAGCTCAAAATTCAGAGTCCGACGATCCCGACCCAGCATCGCGTTCCGCCATGAAGTCCTGTTTCAGCCAGACTGCCTTGTCCCAAAGACGGTAAGTGTCATCGTTAGACTGCAATCACTGGGTCTGTGATGGTTAAGTTTAAGGTGTGTTATAATTCAGCCTTAAAATTAGCAGTACTTGAGTTGAGCCAGCAAGTTTTCCGATAGCTGCATCTGTGATGGCTAAGGTTAGGGTGTGGGTTAATTCAGCCTTAAATTTAACAGTGCTCGAGTTGAGCCAGCAAGTTTTCCGATGGTTGCGTCTGTGATGGTTAAGGTTTAGCTCGGCCTTAAATTTCACAGTACTCGAGTCGAATCGGCAAGGTTTTCAATCGTTGAGGTTATGGCGGTTAGGTTTACAGCGCAGGTTTGGTTCAGCATTATAATTAAATCTGATTAGATGTGAGAACACGAAGTTCTTTACGGAACTTGTTCCAGATCGGCGAACCAGACCGCAGCTCGAAAGCTGCAGTCCGATAATCCCGACCCAGCATCGTGCTCTGCCAAGAAAGTTTTGTTTCAGCCAAACAGTCATGTTTCAAAGACCATACTTGTTACAGGAAGGCATTGTTTGCTGTTATTCTTTCCTGCTCCCTCAACGTATTTAGAGTGAGGGAAATATTCAAGACAGTCTCTTCAGTAGAAAACCGAAGGATCATCGTGTTTTTCGGCCTTAAAACACTAAGTGTGCAAATTTGCTGCTTCAAACACGTTTCTAGTCTTACTTTCATGGGGTTTTATGTATACTTTTCTTAGTTTAAAATTACTTAAAATATAAAACACATATATATATATTGTGAAATAAATATCAAAATCTTTAAAGTTTACTATTAAAAGGTATCATATGTTAAAACGAGTATTTTGATAATATCCTAAAAAATTAAATAAGCTAACAGATGACTATTTAAAGATATTGGTACATTGAAGTTAGCATGCTAATAATATAGATCAAAAATAGAAAAAAACTGTAAATATTAAATAGAATGAACTATTTAACAGATTTATATTTAAAGGTACCAGTATGTTAAAATTAGCATGTTAATAATCATGTACCTAAAAATATAATATGTAAAGATAATAATAATAATAATAATAATAATAATAAATAAATAAATAAAATACAAAAACCCCTCAAAAGATTACTACTCAAGGTTTAAGAGTTTCAATTTAAAGCAAACCAGGAGGTGACTAGGCCTGTCTGGGCCACACACCTCCCACCAAGCCTGTCTGGGCCTGGGTTTGCCCCCTGTCCCATCTCCTCCTCTCCCAATGGCGGAGAAAAGGAGGCACGGGAAGGAGTGATTCAATCAAAGATATTCAATTAGAACAATGACAGAGGCCCATAATAGGATCTTTTACGTAAGATGGTATGTCTAGTCCGATGGCTCTGGCTTGGGTTAGGTTTGGAAAAGTACAACAGCTCCCCCCAACCTAGCCCTCGTCTAGGCCGGTTTGGGATAGGGAGACTGAGGGAAAGGTGCACGGGCCCACGCTTGTCAGACTATACCATATCGCATGAGATCATCTCCGGTCTAGGAGCTGTGCTTGTCTAAGCATTGGGCCTAAAAAAGTGAAAGTTATGTTTTTGGTTAAATTTAGGCTCTGAATTTTTTCACCCTTAAGTTTCACAGTGCTCGAGTTGAACCGGCTGGGTTCATAATTGCTGAGGTTATGGCGGTTAGCTTGAGAGTGCAGTTTGTTCCAGCACTCAATCTAGATCTAAGTAGATATGAGAACACAAAGTTCTTGACTGAACTTGTTCCAGATCGGCGAACCAGACCACAACTCGAAGGTCGCAGACCGGTAATCCCGACCCAGCATCGTGCTCTGCCAAAAAGTATTGTTTCAGCCAGACTGCCATGTTATCAAAGACGGTTAATGTCATAGTTAAATTATAATCATTGGGTCTGTGATTGTTAAGTTTAGGGTGTGTTTTAGTTCAGCCTTAAATTTAGCTGTGTTAGAATTACACCGACTAGGTTTGTAAACCGCTGGGTCTGTGACGGTTAAGTTTAGGGTGTGGTTTGGTTCAGCCTTAAATTTAGCTGTGTTAGAATTAAACCGGCTAGGTTTTTAAACCGCTGGGTCTGTGACGGTTAAGTTTAGGGTGTGGTTTGGTTCAGCCTTAAATTTAGCAGTACTCACCAGACCACAGCTCGAAATTCAGAGTCCGACGATCCCGACCCAGCATCGCGTTCCGCCATGAAGTCCTGTTTCAGCCAGACTGCCATGTTATCAAAGACGGTTAATGTCATAGTTAAATTATAATCGTTGGGTCTGTGATGGTTAAGTTTAGGGGTGTGGTTTGGTCCAGCCTTAAAAATAGCAGTCCTCGAGTTGAACCGGCTAGGTTTTTAAATGCTGCGGTTATGGTGGTTAGGTTTAGAGCGCGGTTTGGTCCATCTATAGATTTAACAGTACCCGAGTTGAACCGGTTGGGTTTTTGAAGGCTGCGAGTAGATGTGAGAACACGCCAAGAAGTTTTGTTTCAGGCAAATGCCATGTTTCAAGGACGATATTTGTTATAGTAGGACATTTTGGTCATTATTCTTTCCTGCTCCCCCAAAACAGTTAGAGTGAGGGAAATGTTCAAGACAACCTCTTCAGTAGTGTACCTCAGGATCATCGGGTGTTTCGGCCGTTAAACACTATACACCCTCACGCTGAGGCCGGCTCGCTTGGACGATCAGCCCCAAGCGCGTGTCTTGTATCCAATTGCTATTTGGGCCTGACCAGATCCACAATTGCATGGTTGGGGTCTGGATTGAGTTAAAAGGGGTTTTTCACTTAAACCAGTGATTAGGAGAGATGTTAATTTGATTCTGTTGATTTGAAATTATTTGGAGTGCATGTTAGAGCGACTGAAAAAAACATATGTACTCTGCTGTATAATAAACCAAAGTAGGTCTGAAATATCGAAAACTTGGCCTAGAATACTCCTAAAAGGTCGAAGGTTGAGACTGGCGGATGCGGGGCATCAAGCTTCTACCAGACCTCCCTCCTAAAAGTTATGGCAAACCAATCAGACATCACCCTCACACAAGGGTAACCGCTGGATGCGACAACTTCTGAGAGAGAAAGATGTTGCAATAGCCTTCTATTTGTGTGTTTTTGCATACACTGTTACAGGGTGGTGAGTTCAAAATGATCAAAATATTTTTTGAGATTAGACCCATCTTGTGCTCCTCCAAATATGTCGGACACGACCGTACAGCTTTCTTAGGTTATTATCACTGATAAATAGCTCTTTTTAGCATTTAAAGTCAGCTTCTTTGACAGCTAATTAAATATGCGGATTCCTGCTCCAATAACGTTTCAAGGCCTATTTTTCTGGGGATTTAAATAGCATTTTAATTAATTTAAAGCCTGGATTCTGATCTCTGTCACTTAATTGTTCTGTAGGTAATATTAATTCACTTACGTTAGCGTGCTAATGCTAATATTACTCTATTAATCATTAACACATTACTAATTAAGGTTTAATAGTTACCTCTTGAAGTGAATCAGAAGGCATTAAAACGGTTGGCTCCACGTACTTCCTATATTTTGAAAGTAAGTTTTATCAAGCTCAATAAGTATCAAAATTGCTGCTCCAAACACATTTCTAGGCTTACTCCCAGGGGGTTTTAGATACACTCTTCCTATTTGAAAATTAGTAATCCAATACCTCTTTCTTTATCTTTCTATTAGTAATATCAGTATTTTAAAGTTAGTCGGAAGAAAAATAGGAAAAGATCTTTCAGCTTACCACTAAAGGTATGAGTATGTTAAAATTAACATGTCCATAATATCATACATATAAATATAAATCTAAAAATAAAAAATAAAAAACAAATATTAAGACTATAAAAATATATAAAGATATAAAAACCCCCGGAAAGAAAACCATTAAAGGTCCAAGAGTTTCAATTTAAAGCAAACCAGGAGGTGACTAGGCCTGTCTGGGCCATGCACCTCCCACCAAGCCTGTCTGGGCTTGGGTTTGCCCCCCTGTCCCGCCTCTTCCTCCTCCCCTGGCGGAGAAAAGGAGAACCGGGAAGGAGTGATCCAATTAAAAGATTCAATGTGTTTTGTTTTTTTTTTTTTTTTTTTTTTTTTTTTTTTTTTTTTTTTTTTTTTTTTTTTTTTTTTTAAACGCTGGGTCAGTGATGGCTAGATACAGTGTGTGGTTTAGTTAAGCCTTAAATTTAGCAGTGTTTTGAGTTCAACCGGCTAGGTTTTTAAACCGCTGGGTCTGTGACGATTAAGTTAGAGTGTGGTTTGGTTCAGCCTTAAATTTAGCAGTACTCACCAGACCACAGCTCGGAATTCAGAGTCCGACGATCGCGACCCAGCATCGCGTTCCGCCATGAAGTCCTGTTTCAGCCAGACTGCCTTGTCCCCAAGGACGGTAAGTGTCATCGTTAGACTATAATCACTGGGTCTATGATGGTTAAGTTTAGGGTGTGTTTTAGTTCAGCCTTAAATTTAGCTGTGTTAGAATTAAACCGGCTAGGTTTTTAAACCGCTGGGTCTGTGACGGTTAAGTTTAGGGTGTGTTTTAGTTCAGCCTTAAATTTAGCTGTGTTAGAATTAAACCGGCTAGGTTTTTAAACCGCTGGGTCTGTGACGGTTAAGTTTAGGGTGTGGTTTGGTTCAGCCTTAAATGAAGCGGTACTCACCAGACCACAGCTCGAAATTCAGAGTCCGACGATCCGGACCCCGCATCGCGTTCCGCCATGAAGTCCTGTTTCAGCCAGACTGCCTTGTCCCAAAGACGGTAAGTGTCATCGTTAGACTATAATCACTGGGTCTATGATGGTTAAGTTTAGGGTGTGTTTTAGTTCAGCCTTAAATTTAGCTGTATTAGAATTAAACCGGCTAGGTTTTTAAACCGCTGGGTCTGTGACTGTTAAGTTTAGGGTGTGCTTTAGTTCAGCCTTAAATTTAGCTGTGTTAGAATTAAACCGGCTAGGTTTTTAAACCGCTGGGTCTGTGACGGTTAAGTTTAGGGTGTGGTTTGGTTCAGCCTTAAATTTAGCAGTACTCACCAGACCACAGCTCAAAATTCAGAGTCCGACGATCCCGACCCAGCATCGCGTTCCGCCATGAAGTCCTGTTTCAGCCAGACTGCCTTGTCCCAAAGACGGTAAGTGTCATCGTTAGACTGCAATCACTGGGTCTGTGATGGTTAAGTTTAAGGTGTGTTATAATTCAGCCTTAAAATTAGCAGTACTTGAGTTGAGCCAGCAAGTTTTCCGATAGCTGCATCTGTGATGGCTAAGGTTAGGGTGTGGGTTAATTCAGCCTTAAATTTAACAGTGCTCGAGTTGAGCCAGCAAGTTTTCCGATGGTTGCGTCTGTGATGGTTAAGGTTTAGCTCGGCCTTAAATTTCACAGTACTCGAGTCGAATCGGCAAGGTTTTCAATCGTTGAGGTTATGGCGGTTAGGTTTACAGCGCAGGTTTGGTTCAGCATTATAATTAAATCTGATTAGATGTGAGAACACGAAGTTCTTTACGGAACTTGTTCCAGATCGGCGAACCAGACCGCAGCTCGAAAGCTGCAGTCCGATAATCCCGACCCAGCATCGTGCTCTGCCAAGAAAGTTTTGTTTCAGCCAAACAGTCATGTTTCAAAGACCATACTTGTTACAGGAAGGCATTGTTTGCTGTTATTCTTTCCTGCTCCCTCAACGTATTTAGAGTGAGGGAAATATTCAAGACAGTCTCTTCAGTAGAAAACCGAAGGATCATCGTGTTTTTCGGCCTTAAAACACTAAGTGTGCAAATTTGCTGCTTCAAACACGTTTCTAGTCTTACTTTCATGGGGTTTTATGTATACTTTTCTTAGTTTAAAATTACTTAAAATATAAAACACATATATATATATTGTGAAATAAATATCAAAATCTTTAAAGTTTACTATTAAAAGGTATCATATGTTAAAACGAGTATTTTGATAATATCCTAAAAAATTAAATAAGCTAACAGATGACTATTTAAAGATATTGGTACATTGAAGTTAGCATGCTAATAATATAGATCAAAAATAGAAAAAAACTGTAAATATTAAATAGAATGAACTATTTAACAGATTTATATTTAAAGGTACCAGTATGTTAAAATTAGCATGTTAATAATCATGTACCTAAAAATATAATATGTAAAGATAATAATAATAATAATAATAATAATAATAAATAAATAAATAAAATACAAAAACCCCTCAAAAGATTACTACTCAAGGTTTAAGAGTTTCAATTTAAAGCAAACCAGGAGGTGACTAGGCCTGTCTGGGCCACACACCTCCCACCAAGCCTGTCTGGGCCTGGGTTTGCCCCCTGTCCCATCTCCTCCTCTCCCAATGGCGGAGAAAAGGAGGCACGGGAAGGAGTGATTCAATCAAAGATATTCAATTAGAACAATGACAGAGGCCCATAATAGGATCTTTTACGTAAGATGGTATGTCTAGTCCGATGGCTCTGGCTTGGGTTAGGTTTGGAAAAGTACAACAGCTCCCCCCAACCTAGCCCTCGTCTAGGCCGGTTTGGGATAGGGAGACTGAGGGAAAGGTGCACGGGCCCACGCTTGTCAGACTATACCATATCGCATGAGATCATCTCCGGTCTAGGAGCTGTGCTTGTCTAAGCATTGGGCCTAAAAAAGTGAAAGTTATGTTTTTGGTTAAATTTAGGCTCTGAATTTTTTCACCCTTAAGTTTCACAGTGCTCGAGTTGAACCGGCTGGGTTCATAATTGCTGAGGTTATGGCGGTTAGCTTGAGAGTGCAGTTTGTTCCAGCACTCAATCTAGATCTAAGTAGATATGAGAACACAAAGTTCTTGACTGAACTTGTTCCAGATCGGCGAACCAGACCACAACTCGAAGGTCGCAGACCGGTAATCCCGACCCAGCATCGTGCTCTGCCAAAAAGTATTGTTTCAGCCAGACTGCCATGTTATCAAAGACGGTTAATGTCATAGTTAAATTATAATCATTGGGTCTGTGATTGTTAAGTTTAGGGTGTGTTTTAGTTCAGCCTTAAATTTAGCTGTGTTAGAATTACACCGACTAGGTTTGTAAACCGCTGGGTCTGTGACGGTTAAGTTTAGGGTGTGGTTTGGTTCAGCCTTAAATTTAGCTGTGTTAGAATTAAACCGGCTAGGTTTTTAAACCGCTGGGTCTGTGACGGTTAAGTTTAGGGTGTGGTTTGGTTCAGCCTTAAATTTAGCAGTACTCACCAGACCACAGCTCGAAATTCAGAGTCCGACGATCCCGACCCAGCATCGCGTTCCGCCATGAAGTCCTGTTTCAGCCAGACTGCCATGTTATCAAAGACGGTTAATGTCATAGTTAAATTATAATCGTTGGGTCTGTGATGGTTAAGTTTAGGGGTGTGGTTTGGTCCAGCCTTAAAAATAGCAGTCCTCGAGTTGAACCGGCTAGGTTTTTAAATGCTGCGGTTATGGTGGTTAGGTTTAGAGCGCGGTTTGGTCCATCTATAGATTTAACAGTACCCGAGTTGAACCGGTTGGGTTTTTGAAGGCTGCGAGTAGATGTGAGAACACGCCAAGAAGTTTTGTTTCAGGCAAATGCCATGTTTCAAGGACGATATTTGTTATAGTAGGACATTTTGGTCATTATTCTTTCCTGCTCCCCCAAAACAGTTAGAGTGAGGGAAATGTTCAAGACAACCTCTTCAGTAGTGTACCTCAGGATCATCGGGTGTTTCGGCCGTTAAACACTATACACCCTCACGCTGAGGCCGGCTCGCTTGGACGATCAGCCCCAAGCGCGTGTCTTGTATCCAATTGCTATTTGGGCCTGACCAGATCCACAATTGCATGGTTGGGGTCTGGATTGAGTTAAAAGGGGTTTTTCACTTAAACCAGTGATTAGGAGAGATGTTAATTTGATTCTGTTGATTTGAAATTATTTGGAGTGCATGTTAGAGCGACTGAAAAAAACATATGTACTCTGCTGTATAATAAACCAAAGTAGGTCTGAAATATCGAAAACTTGGCCTAGAATACTCCTAAAAGGTCGAAGGTTGAGACTGGCGGATGCGGGGCATCAAGCTTCTACCAGACCTCCCTCCTAAAAGTTATGGCAAACCAATCAGACATCACCCTCACACAAGGGTAACCGCTGGATGCGACAACTTCTGAGAGAGAAAGATGTTGCAATAGCCTTCTATTTGTGTGTTTTTGCATACACTGTTACAGGGTGGTGAGTTCAAAATGATCAAAATATTTTTTGAGATTAGACCCATCTTGTGCTCCTCCAAATATGTCGGACACGACCGTACAGCTTTCTTAGGTTATTATCACTGATAAATAGCTCTTTTTAGCATTTAAAGTCAGCTTCTTTGACAGCTAATTAAATATGCGGATTCCTGCTCCAATAACGTTTCAAGGCCTATTTTTCTGGGGATTTAAATAGCATTTTAATTAATTTAAAGCCTGGATTCTGATCTCTGTCACTTAATTGTTCTGTAGGTAATATTAATTCACTTACGTTAGCGTGCTAATGCTAATATTACTCTATTAATCATTAACACATTACTAATTAAGGTTTAATAGTTACCTCTTGAAGTGAATCAGAAGGCATTAAAACGGTTGGCTCCACGTACTTCCTATATTTTGAAAGTAAGTTTTATCAAGCTCAATAAGTATCAAAATTGCTGCTCCAAACACATTTCTAGGCTTACTCCCAGGGGGTTTTAGATACACTCTTCCTATTTGAAAATTAGTAATCCAATACCTCTTTCTTTATCTTTCTATTAGTAATATCAGTATTTTAAAGTTAGTCGGAAGAAAAATAGGAAAAGATCTTTCAGCTTACCACTAAAGGTATGAGTATGTTAAAATTAACATGTCCATAATATCATACATATAAATATAAATCTAAAAATAAAAAATAAAAAACAAATATTAAGACTATAAAAATATATAAAGATATAAAAACCCCCGGAAAGAAAACCATTAAAGGTCCAAGAGTTTCAATTTAAAGCAAACCAGGAGGTGACTAGGCCTGTCTGGGCCATGCACCTCCCACCAAGCCTGTCTGGGCTTGGGTTTGCCCCCCTGTCCCGCCTCTTCCTCCTCCCCTGGCGGAGAAAAGGAGAACCGGGAAGGAGTGATCCAATTAAAAGATTCAATGTGTTTTGTTTTTTTTTTTTTTTTTTTTTTTTTAATTTTTTTTTTTTTTTTTTTTTTTTTTTTTTTTTTTTTTTATTTTTTTTTTAAACGCTGGGTCAGTGATGGCTAGATACAGTGTGTGGTTTAGTTAAGCCTTAAATTTAGCAGTGTTTTGAGTTCAACCGGCTAGGTTTTTAAACCGCTGGGTCTGTGACGATTAAGTTAGAGTGTGGTTTGGTTCAGCCTTAAATTTAGCAGTACTCACCAGACCACAGCTCGGAATTCAGAGTCCGACGATCGCGACCCAGCATCGCGTTCCGCCATGAAGTCCTGTTTCAGCCAGACTGCCTTGTCCCCAAGGACGGTAAGTGTCATCGTTAGACTATAATCACTGGGTCTATGATGGTTAAGTTTAGGGTGTGTTTTAGTTCAGCCTTAAATTTAGCTGTGTTAGAATTAAACCGGCTAGGTTTTTAAACCGCTGGGTCTGTGACGGTTAAGTTTAGGGTGTGTTTTAGTTCAGCCTTAAATTTAGCTGTGTTAGAATTAAACCGGCTAGGTTTTTAAACCGCTGGGTCTGTGACGGTTAAGTTTAGGGTGTGGTTTGGTTCAGCCTTAAATGAAGCGGTACTCACCAGACCACAGCTCGAAATTCAGAGTCCGACGATCCGGACCCCGCATCGCGTTCCGCCATGAAGTCCTGTTTCAGCCAGACTGCCTTGTCCCAAAGACGGTAAGTGTCATCGTTAGACTATAATCACTGGGTCTATGATGGTTAAGTTTAGGGTGTGTTTTAGTTCAGCCTTAAATTTAGCTGTATTAGAATTAAACCGGCTAGGTTTTTAAACCGCTGGGTCTGTGACTGTTAAGTTTAGGGTGTGCTTTAGTTCAGCCTTAAATTTAGCTGTGTTAGAATTAAACCGGCTAGGTTTTTAAACCGCTGGGTCTGTGACGGTTAAGTTTAGGGTGTGGTTTGGTTCAGCCTTAAATTTAGCAGTACTCACCAGACCACAGCTCAAAATTCAGAGTCCGACGATCCCGACCCAGCATCGCGTTCCGCCATGAAGTCCTGTTTCAGCCAGACTGCCTTGTCCCAAAGACGGTAAGTGTCATCGTTAGACTGCAATCACTGGGTCTGTGATGGTTAAGTTTAAGGTGTGTTATAATTCAGCCTTAAAATTAGCAGTACTTGAGTTGAGCCAGCAAGTTTTCCGATAGCTGCATCTGTGATGGCTAAGGTTAGGGTGTGGGTTAATTCAGCCTTAAATTTAACAGTGCTCGAGTTGAGCCAGCAAGTTTTCCGATGGTTGCGTCTGTGATGGTTAAGGTTTAGCTCGGCCTTAAATTTCACAGTACTCGAGTCGAATCGGCAAGGTTTTCAATCGTTGAGGTTATGGCGGTTAGGTTTACAGCGCAGGTTTGGTTCAGCATTATAATTAAATCTGATTAGATGTGAGAACACGAAGTTCTTTACGGAACTTGTTCCAGATCGGCGAACCAGACCGCAGCTCGAAAGCTGCAGTCCGATAATCCCGACCCAGCATCGTGCTCTGCCAAGAAAGTTTTGTTTCAGCCAAACAGTCATGTTTCAAAGACCATACTTGTTACAGGAAGGCATTGTTTGCTGTTATTCTTTCCTGCTCCCTCAACGTATTTAGAGTGAGGGAAATATTCAAGACAGTCTCTTCAGTAGAAAACCGAAGGATCATCGTGTTTTTCGGCCTTAAAACACTAAGTGTGCAAATTTGCTGCTTCAAACACGTTTCTAGTCTTACTTTCATGGGGTTTTATGTATACTTTTCTTAGTTTAAAATTACTTAAAATATAAAACACATATATATATATTGTGAAATAAATATCAAAATCTTTAAAGTTTACTATTAAAAGGTATCATATGTTAAAACGAGTATTTTGATAATATCCTAAAAAATTAAATAAGCTAACAGATGACTATTTAAAGATATTGGTACATTGAAGTTAGCATGCTAATAATATAGATCAAAAATAGAAAAAAACTGTAAATATTAAATAGAATGAACTATTTAACAGATTTATATTTAAAGGTACCAGTATGTTAAAATTAGCATGTTAATAATCATGTACCTAAAAATATAATATGTAAAGATAATAATAATAATAATAATAATAATAATAAATAAATAAATAAAATACAAAAACCCCTCAAAAGATTACTACTCAAGGTTTAAGAGTTTCAATTTAAAGCAAACCAGGAGGTGACTAGGCCTGTCTGGGCCACACACCTCCCACCAAGCCTGTCTGGGCCTGGGTTTGCCCCCTGTCCCATCTCCTCCTCTCCCAATGGCGGAGAAAAGGAGGCACGGGAAGGAGTGATTCAATCAAAGATATTCAATTAGAACAATGACAGAGGCCCATAATAGGATCTTTTACGTAAGATGGTATGTCTAGTCCGATGGCTCTGGCTTGGGTTAGGTTTGGAAAAGTACAACAGCTCCCCCCAACCTAGCCCTCGTCTAGGCCGGTTTGGGATAGGGAGACTGAGGGAAAGGTGCACGGGCCCACGCTTGTCAGACTATACCATATCGCATGAGATCATCTCCGGTCTAGGAGCTGTGCTTGTCTAAGCATTGGGCCTAAAAAAGTGAAAGTTATGTTTTTGGTTAAATTTAGGCTCTGAATTTTTTCACCCTTAAGTTTCACAGTGCTCGAGTTGAACCGGCTGGGTTCATAATTGCTGAGGTTATGGCGGTTAGCTTGAGAGTGCAGTTTGTTCCAGCACTCAATCTAGATCTAAGTAGATATGAGAACACAAAGTTCTTGACTGAACTTGTTCCAGATCGGCGAACCAGACCACAACTCGAAGGTCGCAGACCGGTAATCCCGACCCAGCATCGTGCTCTGCCAAAAAGTATTGTTTCAGCCAGACTGCCATGTTATCAAAGACGGTTAATGTCATAGTTAAATTATAATCATTGGGTCTGTGATTGTTAAGTTTAGGGTGTGTTTTAGTTCAGCCTTAAATTTAGCTGTGTTAGAATTACACCGACTAGGTTTGTAAACCGCTGGGTCTGTGACGGTTAAGTTTAGGGTGTGGTTTGGTTCAGCCTTAAATTTAGCTGTGTTAGAATTAAACCGGCTAGGTTTTTAAACCGCTGGGTCTGTGACGGTTAAGTTTAGGGTGTGGTTTGGTTCAGCCTTAAATTTAGCAGTACTCACCAGACCACAGCTCGAAATTCAGAGTCCGACGATCCCGACCCAGCATCGCGTTCCGCCATGAAGTCCTGTTTCAGCCAGACTGCCATGTTATCAAAGACGGTTAATGTCATAGTTAAATTATAATCGTTGGGTCTGTGATGGTTAAGTTTAGGGGTGTGGTTTGGTCCAGCCTTAAAAATAGCAGTCCTCGAGTTGAACCGGCTAGGTTTTTAAATGCTGCGGTTATGGTGGTTAGGTTTAGAGCGCGGTTTGGTCCATCTATAGATTTAACAGTACCCGAGTTGAACCGGTTGGGTTTTTGAAGGCTGCGAGTAGATGTGAGAACACGCCAAGAAGTTTTGTTTCAGGCAAATGCCATGTTTCAAGGACGATATTTGTTATAGTAGGACATTTTGGTCATTATTCTTTCCTGCTCCCCCAAAACAGTTAGAGTGAGGGAAATGTTCAAGACAACCTCTTCAGTAGTGTACCTCAGGATCATCGGGTGTTTCGGCCGTTAAACACTATACACCCTCACGCTGAGGCCGGCTCGCTTGGACGATCAGCCCCAAGCGCGTGTCTTGTATCCAATTGCTATTTGGGCCTGACCAGATCCACAATTGCATGGTTGGGGTCTGGATTGAGTTAAAAGGGGTTTTTCACTTAAACCAGTGATTAGGAGAGATGTTAATTTGATTCTGTTGATTTGAAATTATTTGGAGTGCATGTTAGAGCGACTGAAAAAAACATATGTACTCTGCTGTATAATAAACCAAAGTAGGTCTGAAATATCGAAAACTTGGCCTAGAATACTCCTAAAAGGTCGAAGGTTGAGACTGGCGGATGCGGGGCATCAAGCTTCTACCAGACCTCCCTCCTAAAAGTTATGGCAAACCAATCAGACATCACCCTCACACAAGGGTAACCGCTGGATGCGACAACTTCTGAGAGAGAAAGATGTTGCAATAGCCTTCTATTTGTGTGTTTTTGCATACACTGTTACAGGGTGGTGAGTTCAAAATGATCAAAATATTTTTTGAGATTAGACCCATCTTGTGCTCCTCCAAATATGTCGGACACGACCGTACAGCTTTCTTAGGTTATTATCACTGATAAATAGCTCTTTTTAGCATTTAAAGTCAGCTTCTTTGACAGCTAATTAAATATGCGGATTCCTGCTCCAATAACGTTTCAAGGCCTATTTTTCTGGGGATTTAAATAGCATTTTAATTAATTTAAAGCCTGGATTCTGATCTCTGTCACTTAATTGTTCTGTAGGTAATATTAATTCACTTACGTTAGCGTGCTAATGCTAATATTACTCTATTAATCATTAACACATTACTAATTAAGGTTTAATAGTTACCTCTTGAAGTGAATCAGAAGGCATTAAAACGGTTGGCTCCACGTACTTCCTATATTTTGAAAGTAAGTTTTATCAAGCTCAATAAGTATCAAAATTGCTGCTCCAAACACATTTCTAGGCTTACTCCCAGGGGGTTTTAGATACACTCTTCCTATTTGAAAATTAGTAATCCAATACCTCTTTCTTTATCTTTCTATTAGTAATATCAGTATTTTAAAGTTAGTCGGAAGAAAAATAGGAAAAGATCTTTCAGCTTACCACTAAAGGTATGAGTATGTTAAAATTAACATGTCCATAATATCATACATATAAATATAAATCTAAAAATAAAAAATAAAAAACAAATATTAAGACTATAAAAATATATAAAGATATAAAAACCCCCGGAAAGAAAACCATTAAAGGTCCAAGAGTTTCAATTTAAAGCAAACCAGGAGGTGACTAGGCCTGTCTGGGCCATGCACCTCCCACCAAGCCTGTCTGGGCTTGGGTTTGCCCCCCTGTCCCGCCTCTTCCTCCTCCCCTGGCGGAGAAAAGGAGAACCGGGAAGGAGTGATCCAATTAAAAGATTCAATGTGTTTTGTTTTTTTTTTTTTTTTTTTTTTTTTTTTTTTTTTTTTTTTTTTTTTTTTTTTTTTTTTTAAACGCTGGGTCAGTGATGGCTAGATACAGTGTGTGGTTTAGTTAAGCCTTAAATTTAGCAGTGTTTTGAGTTCAACCGGCTAGGTTTTTAAACCGCTGGGTCTGTGACGATTAAGTTAGAGTGTGGTTTGGTTCAGCCTTAAATTTAGCAGTACTCACCAGACCACAGCTCGGAATTCAGAGTCCGACGATCGCGACCCAGCATCGCGTTCCGCCATGAAGTCCTGTTTCAGCCAGACTGCCTTGTCCCCAAGGACGGTAAGTGTCATCGTTAGACTATAATCACTGGGTCTATGATGGTTAAGTTTAGGGTGTGTTTTAGTTCAGCCTTAAATTTAGCTGTGTTAGAATTAAACCGGCTAGGTTTTTAAACCGCTGGGTCTGTGACGGTTAAGTTTAGGGTGTGTTTTAGTTCAGCCTTAAATTTAGCTGTGTTAGAATTAAACCGGCTAGGTTTTTAAACCGCTGGGTCTGTGACGGTTAAGTTTAGGGTGTGGTTTGGTTCAGCCTTAAATGAAGCGGTACTCACCAGACCACAGCTCGAAATTCAGAGTCCGACGATCCGGACCCCGCATCGCGTTCCGCCATGAAGTCCTGTTTCAGCCAGACTGCCTTGTCCCAAAGACGGTAAGTGTCATCGTTAGACTATAATCACTGGGTCTATGATGGTTAAGTTTAGGGTGTGTTTTAGTTCAGCCTTAAATTTAGCTGTATTAGAATTAAACCGGCTAGGTTTTTAAACCGCTGGGTCTGTGACTGTTAAGTTTAGGGTGTGCTTTAGTTCAGCCTTAAATTTAGCTGTGTTAGAATTAAACCGGCTAGGTTTTTAAACCGCTGGGTCTGTGACGGTTAAGTTTAGGGTGTGGTTTGGTTCAGCCTTAAATTTAGCAGTACTCACCAGACCACAGCTCAAAATTCAGAGTCCGACGATCCCGACCCAGCATCGCGTTCCGCCATGAAGTCCTGTTTCAGCCAGACTGCCTTGTCCCAAAGACGGTAAGTGTCATCGTTAGACTGCAATCACTGGGTCTGTGATGGTTAAGTTTAAGGTGTGTTATAATTCAGCCTTAAAATTAGCAGTACTTGAGTTGAGCCAGCAAGTTTTCCGATAGCTGCATCTGTGATGGCTAAGGTTAGGGTGTGGGTTAATTCAGCCTTAAATTTAACAGTGCTCGAGTTGAGCCAGCAAGTTTTCCGATGGTTGCGTCTGTGATGGTTAAGGTTTAGCTCGGCCTTAAATTTCACAGTACTCGAGTCGAATCGGCAAGGTTTTCAATCGTTGAGGTTATGGCGGTTAGGTTTACAGCGCAGGTTTGGTTCAGCATTATAATTAAATCTGATTAGATGTGAGAACACGAAGTTCTTTACGGAACTTGTTCCAGATCGGCGAACCAGACCGCAGCTCGAAAGCTGCAGTCCGATAATCCCGACCCAGCATCGTGCTCTGCCAAGAAAGTTTTGTTTCAGCCAAACAGTCATGTTTCAAAGACCATACTTGTTACAGGAAGGCATTGTTTGCTGTTATTCTTTCCTGCTCCCTCAACGTATTTAGAGTGAGGGAAATATTCAAGACAGTCTCTTCAGTAGAAAACCGAAGGATCATCGTGTTTTTCGGCCTTAAAACACTAAGTGTGCAAATTTGCTGCTTCAAACACGTTTCTAGTCTTACTTTCATGGGGTTTTATGTATACTTTTCTTAGTTTAAAATTACTTAAAATATAAAACACATATATATATATTGTGAAATAAATATCAAAATCTTTAAAGTTTACTATTAAAAGGTATCATATGTTAAAACGAGTATTTTGATAATATCCTAAAAAATTAAATAAGCTAACAGATGACTATTTAAAGATATTGGTACATTGAAGTTAGCATGCTAATAATATAGATCAAAAATAGAAAAAAACTGTAAATATTAAATAGAATGAACTATTTAACAGATTTATATTTAAAGGTACCAGTATGTTAAAATTAGCATGTTAATAATCATGTACCTAAAAATATAATATGTAAAGATAATAATAATAATAATAATAATAATAATAAATAAATAAATAAAATACAAAAACCCCTCAAAAGATTACTACTCAAGGTTTAAGAGTTTCAATTTAAAGCAAACCAGGAGGTGACTAGGCCTGTCTGGGCCACACACCTCCCACCAAGCCTGTCTGGGCCTGGGTTTGCCCCCTGTCCCATCTCCTCCTCTCCCAATGGCGGAGAAAAGGAGGCACGGGAAGGAGTGATTCAATCAAAGATATTCAATTAGAACAATGACAGAGGCCCATAATAGGATCTTTTACGTAAGATGGTATGTCTAGTCCGATGGCTCTGGCTTGGGTTAGGTTTGGAAAAGTACAACAGCTCCCCCCAACCTAGCCCTCGTCTAGGCCGGTTTGGGATAGGGAGACTGAGGGAAAGGTGCACGGGCCCACGCTTGTCAGACTATACCATATCGCATGAGATCATCTCCGGTCTAGGAGCTGTGCTTGTCTAAGCATTGGGCCTAAAAAAGTGAAAGTTATGTTTTTGGTTAAATTTAGGCTCTGAATTTTTTCACCCTTAAGTTTCACAGTGCTCGAGTTGAACCGGCTGGGTTCATAATTGCTGAGGTTATGGCGGTTAGCTTGAGAGTGCAGTTTGTTCCAGCACTCAATCTAGATCTAAGTAGATATGAGAACACAAAGTTCTTGACTGAACTTGTTCCAGATCGGCGAACCAGACCACAACTCGAAGGTCGCAGACCGGTAATCCCGACCCAGCATCGTGCTCTGCCAAAAAGTATTGTTTCAGCCAGACTGCCATGTTATCAAAGACGGTTAATGTCATAGTTAAATTATAATCATTGGGTCTGTGATTGTTAAGTTTAGGGTGTGTTTTAGTTCAGCCTTAAATTTAGCTGTGTTAGAATTACACCGACTAGGTTTGTAAACCGCTGGGTCTGTGACGGTTAAGTTTAGGGTGTGGTTTGGTTCAGCCTTAAATTTAGCTGTGTTAGAATTAAACCGGCTAGGTTTTTAAACCGCTGGGTCTGTGACGGTTAAGTTTAGGGTGTGGTTTGGTTCAGCCTTAAATTTAGCAGTACTCACCAGACCACAGCTCGAAATTCAGAGTCCGACGATCCCGACCCAGCATCGCGTTCCGCCATGAAGTCCTGTTTCAGCCAGACTGCCATGTTATCAAAGACGGTTAATGTCATAGTTAAATTATAATCGTTGGGTCTGTGATGGTTAAGTTTAGGGGTGTGGTTTGGTCCAGCCTTAAAAATAGCAGTCCTCGAGTTGAACCGGCTAGGTTTTTAAATGCTGCGGTTATGGTGGTTAGGTTTAGAGCGCGGTTTGGTCCATCTATAGATTTAACAGTACCCGAGTTGAACCGGTTGGGTTTTTGAAGGCTGCGAGTAGATGTGAGAACACGCCAAGAAGTTTTGTTTCAGGCAAATGCCATGTTTCAAGGACGATATTTGTTATAGTAGGACATTTTGGTCATTATTCTTTCCTGCTCCCCCAAAACAGTTAGAGTGAGGGAAATGTTCAAGACAACCTCTTCAGTAGTGTACCTCAGGATCATCGGGTGTTTCGGCCGTTAAACACTATACACCCTCACGCTGAGGCCGGCTCGCTTGGACGATCAGCCCCAAGCGCGTGTCTTGTATCCAATTGCTATTTGGGCCTGACCAGATCCACAATTGCATGGTTGGGGTCTGGATTGAGTTAAAAGGGGTTTTTCACTTAAACCAGTGATTAGGAGAGATGTTAATTTGATTCTGTTGATTTGAAATTATTTGGAGTGCATGTTAGAGCGACTGAAAAAAACATATGTACTCTGCTGTATAATAAACCAAAGTAGGTCTGAAATATCGAAAACTTGGCCTAGAATACTCCTAAAAGGTCGAAGGTTGAGACTGGCGGATGCGGGGCATCAAGCTTCTACCAGACCTCCCTCCTAAAAGTTATGGCAAACCAATCAGACATCACCCTCACACAAGGGTAACCGCTGGATGCGACAACTTCTGAGAGAGAAAGATGTTGCAATAGCCTTCTATTTGTGTGTTTTTGCATACACTGTTACAGGGTGGTGAGTTCAAAATGATCAAAATATTTTTTGAGATTAGACCCATCTTGTGCTCCTCCAAATATGTCGGACACGACCGTACAGCTTTCTTAGGTTATTATCACTGATAAATAGCTCTTTTTAGCATTTAAAGTCAGCTTCTTTGACAGCTAATTAAATATGCGGATTCCTGCTCCAATAACGTTTCAAGGCCTATTTTTCTGGGGATTTAAATAGCATTTTAATTAATTTAAAGCCTGGATTCTGATCTCTGTCACTTAATTGTTCTGTAGGTAATATTAATTCACTTACGTTAGCGTGCTAATGCTAATATTACTCTATTAATCATTAACACATTACTAATTAAGGTTTAATAGTTACCTCTTGAAGTGAATCAGAAGGCATTAAAACGGTTGGCTCCACGTACTTCCTATATTTTGAAAGTAAGTTTTATCAAGCTCAATAAGTATCAAAATTGCTGCTCCAAACACATTTCTAGGCTTACTCCCAGGGGGTTTTAGATACACTCTTCCTATTTGAAAATTAGTAATCCAATACCTCTTTCTTTATCTTTCTATTAGTAATATCAGTATTTTAAAGTTAGTCGGAAGAAAAATAGGAAAAGATCTTTCAGCTTACCACTAAAGGTATGAGTATGTTAAAATTAACATGTCCATAATATCATACATATAAATATAAATCTAAAAATAAAAAATAAAAAACAAATATTAAGACTATAAAAATATATAAAGATATAAAAACCCCCGGAAAGAAAACCATTAAAGGTCCAAGAGTTTCAATTTAAAGCAAACCAGGAGGTGACTAGGCCTGTCTGGGCCATGCACCTCCCACCAAGCCTGTCTGGGCTTGGGTTTGCCCCCCTGTCCCGCCTCTTCCTCCTCCCCTGGCGGAGAAAAGGAGAACCGGGAAGGAGTGATCCAATTAAAAGATTCAATGTGTTTTGTTTTTTTTTTTTTTTTTTTTTTTTTAATTTTTTTTTTTTTTTTTTTTTTTTTTTTTTTTTTTTTTTATTTTTTTTTTAAACGCTGGGTCAGTGATGGCTAGATACAGTGTGTGGTTTAGTTAAGCCTTAAATTTAGCAGTGTTTTGAGTTCAACCGGCTAGGTTTTTAAACCGCTGGGTCTGTGACGATTAAGTTAGAGTGTGGTTTGGTTCAGCCTTAAATTTAGCAGTACTCACCAGACCACAGCTCGGAATTCAGAGTCCGACGATCGCGACCCAGCATCGCGTTCCGCCATGAAGTCCTGTTTCAGCCAGACTGCCTTGTCCCCAAGGACGGTAAGTGTCATCGTTAGACTATAATCACTGGGTCTATGATGGTTAAGTTTAGGGTGTGTTTTAGTTCAGCCTTAAATTTAGCTGTGTTAGAATTAAACCGGCTAGGTTTTTAAACCGCTGGGTCTGTGACGGTTAAGTTTAGGGTGTGTTTTAGTTCAGCCTTAAATTTAGCTGTGTTAGAATTAAACCGGCTAGGTTTTTAAACCGCTGGGTCTGTGACGGTTAAGTTTAGGGTGTGGTTTGGTTCAGCCTTAAATGAAGCGGTACTCACCAGACCACAGCTCGAAATTCAGAGTCCGACGATCCGGACCCCGCATCGCGTTCCGCCATGAAGTCCTGTTTCAGCCAGACTGCCTTGTCCCAAAGACGGTAAGTGTCATCGTTAGACTATAATCACTGGGTCTATGATGGTTAAGTTTAGGGTGTGTTTTAGTTCAGCCTTAAATTTAGCTGTATTAGAATTAAACCGGCTAGGTTTTTAAACCGCTGGGTCTGTGACTGTTAAGTTTAGGGTGTGCTTTAGTTCAGCCTTAAATTTAGCTGTGTTAGAATTAAACCGGCTAGGTTTTTAAACCGCTGGGTCTGTGACGGTTAAGTTTAGGGTGTGGTTTGGTTCAGCCTTAAATTTAGCAGTACTCACCAGACCACAGCTCAAAATTCAGAGTCCGACGATCCCGACCCAGCATCGCGTTCCGCCATGAAGTCCTGTTTCAGCCAGACTGCCTTGTCCCAAAGACGGTAAGTGTCATCGTTAGACTGCAATCACTGGGTCTGTGATGGTTAAGTTTAAGGTGTGTTATAATTCAGCCTTAAAATTAGCAGTACTTGAGTTGAGCCAGCAAGTTTTCCGATAGCTGCATCTGTGATGGCTAAGGTTAGGGTGTGGGTTAATTCAGCCTTAAATTTAACAGTGCTCGAGTTGAGCCAGCAAGTTTTCCGATGGTTGCGTCTGTGATGGTTAAGGTTTAGCTCGGCCTTAAATTTCACAGTACTCGAGTCGAATCGGCAAGGTTTTCAATCGTTGAGGTTATGGCGGTTAGGTTTACAGCGCAGGTTTGGTTCAGCATTATAATTAAATCTGATTAGATGTGAGAACACGAAGTTCTTTACGGAACTTGTTCCAGATCGGCGAACCAGACCGCAGCTCGAAAGCTGCAGTCCGATAATCCCGACCCAGCATCGTGCTCTGCCAAGAAAGTTTTGTTTCAGCCAAACAGTCATGTTTCAAAGACCATACTTGTTACAGGAAGGCATTGTTTGCTGTTATTCTTTCCTGCTCCCTCAACGTATTTAGAGTGAGGGAAATATTCAAGACAGTCTCTTCAGTAGAAAACCGAAGGATCATCGTGTTTTTCGGCCTTAAAACACTAAGTG